>NC_084816.1:4290099-4367599 GCF_963583255.1 Pyrus communis | reverse complement strand
AAGCTTTTCTTATTTAGCTCTAGGCTTTGTTTTTCCTTGGATGATATACAATGCTTGAGGACTTGGGTATTTATAGCAAACCAAATGAATAAACTAAGATTATTTATTACCACACAAAACACATTAATTGCACCTAATTTATTTTTATTCAACCATACCTAACATTGCCTAACTTTCCATGCCTAACTTTGACATTGATTTTCAACAGTTTGTCCATGATTTCTGGTCAATGTTTTGGACCATTGTTTTCACATATATGTGCGAAGGAAGAATAGTCGAGCAAACTCTTGTGAAATTGTGATGGTGGCTCACTGTATGCTCTATGCTCTTACATTTAATACATAACTTTGCCTGGATTTCGGGTATAGCTGCATTAATTCTTGTACATTGTCCTTGTTTTTTGGATCAATCATGATTTTTATGCCACATTTTTTAACGTTGCAAAAAGAGATATCGCTAAATTAATAACTGAACCAATGAAACGTGTTTTAAATTTTATGAAAGGATGATAATAAATTAGATGAGTCGAACTAAACATAACACTTGGTCGTTAGGCTACAATAGTAGTGGCGTTCCTCTCTAAACCCACACAAGACGGATAGAAAGAACCAAGACCCCAAGTTTAGCCATCAATATTACAGTAAGCTACTTTTTTCCGGCTTAGAATGATAAAGTGGTTAAGTTAGGACAATATAAATATTGTTGGTGGTTGACCAAATGAACCTAAAAAGTTCTCATTTTTGTGTATATGCCACTGCCAACGGATTTGTTTATAACTTCATATATAATCAGAGACTCTTTTCTGACAAAGATTACAAACTCAATTAAGCTTTTTTTTCCTTCCTTATAAACGACAAGACAATTAGTACTAAGTTTATTTAAATTACGAAGAGAATGATTTGAATAAGATTTATACGTACTTACAAGCGTACAGATGAGTGATAAAATCACATCTTGGAAAATCTAAATAGACAAGAGCCGAGAGGCATGGTAAGGCCTTGGATTCTCAGAAGTATGGCCTTTGTTTAGTAGCCAAATTGGGCCTTGGGCAAGTGAACCTCTATTTCGGCTCCTTTTCAGATTTTGAAGGGATACTCAAAGAAAATTACTTTCATCATTCTCTTCGAAGTAGTCATTTGTGTGTCAAACTGCGTATAATAAGCTAATATATATATAATGCATACATAAAGTATTGACTTCGAGAAGCCATTGACATGATCAAACTTGAACGACGAACTAGCAACGATCTTTCCCTTTTCTACACGCCTTCTGCACTTCTAGTATGGGCTAGGGATTTGTGCTACGGTTTGTATGAGAGGAGGGGGAGAAATGAGCCTTGTTGGCTTGAGATTGACCTTTTTATAGGTGGAAATTTATGAGATAAAATTCGATAAGGAGGTCATATTAACTAAAGAGAGTTGATGACTCGGAGGGACAATCTACAAAGCGGGCAGTTTGACTGAACGGTCAGCCACTTATCCACACACTCAGAATGATATGTATGTAGGCACTTTGGCAACACCTTAACCATCTCTTCTCCTTCAAAAACTCCAAGACAAATGCAACACTCGATACCAATGGATTCAACGTCAAGAACAGTACTAGGGTTGGCTATTACCACCGATCGATGCAAGACAACCGGCAAGCTATCAATGGCAGCAGCCTCGAGCCCCAGTGACTGATGCATTTGTGGCAAAGATGCAATATTTGTAGCCCTAGCGGTGGTTGTTGAGAGACGACCTTTGATACAAGCCCAATGAGCATAGAAGAATAGGGTGGCGATGATGAAGATCAGAGAGAAGAAGAGGACTAGTAAGTGGCCTTGGCTGTAGGTGTGGAAGTCGGAGTGGTTGAGATCACTGAAATGCCGCTCAAAGAGTTGTGAGTTTTCGGATGCCATTAAAATTGTAAAGGAGGTTTTGACGAGCTTTTGGTGGGTTCTCTTGGGTTTAAATGGTGGTATTGGTGTGGGTTGTGACGGCGAGGCCGTGTGTTTTAGTACGCTTCGGGTATGTTCGAGAGTACTTTTGTAGCAGAATTCATGGTCATAAGCAGTTTTGATGGAAGCACTTTTATCAGTTATCTAAAAATTATTGCCAAACATAAGAAAAACTTGCATGAAATAGAATGACATGTCAGGTATCCAGTTCTGGCAATAGAGGCTAGTTTAATTATAAATATGGGCTGTCAGTTCGGGCGTTAGGTAGTTGTGAGCATTTGTGTTAGTGCAACTTCTCAATATTGAACTACTTGCATGTCCTACTGATGTGTTACGTGAGTCATAGATGAGGGGATATATTGGCAACTTTTGTGTGCTTTCACCTCAAGCTCCTTTTGTTTTTCTTCTTATGTATTGAATAATGATATTTAGGCACAGAAAATTGACCGTCTTCGTGATACATGATACTATTTCCATGCTTTGAGCTTCGTTTTGAATCGATTTTTACTTTAGCCAAAAATGAGAAAGAGGATTTGCAGTGGCAGAGCTACACCATCGCAAGGAGGTGCGATCGCACCTCCGGTCATTGGAATCCTGATGAAGAACAAAGAATCCGCCATTGTGAACCAGAGGCGGCGTTGAGGGGGAACGAAAGGTGCAATCGAACAGGGCCCCCAAATTTGAAAAGCCCCCCAAAAAATTTTGTATCTTATATTTATATGTAATAATGTTATATATTAAAAAAATATTTTTACTAGCACTTTAAAATCTTATAGGGCACTTTTATAAGTGTAAAATTTTTATCTTTCTAAATATAAAAATTTGGAATGCACAATGAGATATTAGGAGTACCAATAACAACACCTTTAAAAAACAATTTTCTTTTCAATATTATTATATAATAATGCTATATATTCAAGTGAAACTTTAAAGTTCGAGTTTTTGAAGTTTTTTTTCTTTCTTTATCTAGTTGCTTAAGATTGAACTGTTTTTTATTATTTAGTGAATGTTATGTTTGTAACTTTTTTTACTTATTTAATGACATTTGTAAACTTACAATCAGTGAGTCCTAAATGTTGTTTTGATTTAAGTTATTATTTTCTAGTACCAATATATTGTCCTATTTAATATATATATATATATATATATATATATATATATATATATATACACATATGTGTGTGTGTGTGTGTGTGTGTATATATATATATATCTAAAAAGGGAGTCCTTTTATAAATTTCGCACAAGGCTCCCGAAATCTCAGAGACGGCCCTGCTGTGAACATGCACAGAAGGTGTTCGACGAAATGCCTAAATGAACGGAGACGGGGAGCCCAAAAAGGCGAGCTTCTCCCCGCTGTGAATGGTGGTAAAACGAGATGAGGGTTGAGTGGTTCTTGTTCATGAGATTGAGACGAGTCGAGTCGACTAGGGGTGGTGGCTTTGCTCTTGTCTTTGCTCGCTTATCTCCTTCGTTATAACTCTATTTCATGAATGGCTTTCGCCTACGCGTTCGTGGGATCAATCTCCATCGGAATATATTAAGAGTGACCGCAAAAGATCTATGATTTTTATGACTAATTACGAACAATCAAACTTTGTAACTAGTCTACTAAAATTCTAAAATTATCAAAAATAATAATAATTTCTCGAAAATACGAAATATGAAAAATTGAATACTAAAATTCTAACAGAATTTCACATTTATCCTTTAAATTTCGACCCCCCCCCCCCACCCAAAACAAAAAAAACACACACACACACAACAACTAACGACATACTGGCTTAGCCACTAAACATTTGGAGTTTGTAGTCCTTTAAGGGAAGGGATCTTCATTTTTTTTATATAAAAATTGTGATTAGTTGTCGGGTCCACATGACATTGAATTTTAATGATCCAAACCATCTATTTTTCAAGTTGCACATCATAGATCATCCTTACAAACTATTAGCCAAATCGGAAATATTTAAGACATCTAATTGGGTTCAAAAAAATTAATGAATACTTTGTTATATAAGAAAGAATGAAATTTTATCCTAATAATTAAATAGGTAAATGATTTTGGATTGAATTGAATTTTTGTTCGAATCATTGAATTTCGATGTGAAGTGAAACCCACATCTAATCCCATTTTTTGAAAAAAATGAAGATTCATTTGCATAAAAGGCTTGCTCTAACAGAAATAACCAAAATAATTACGTACAATTGGTCCCGGCGGGGCTCGAACCCGCGACCTTCGGCTCATAAGACCAACGCTCTAACCAACTGAGCTACGGGACCAATTTGTTATTTGTTTCTCAAAATTTCATAATATATATTGTATAAGAGGCCATGTACTTTTAATTTAGTTGCATTCCACGTACTTCTACTTTAGTATGTGTAGTTAGAGATGACATAGAAGGCAGAAACTAGATATATGGTAAAGATAAAGAACGTGGGCCAACGTTTGTTGGCTATTTCTTATTTCTTTTGTCCAAGCAAAAGGGAAAGCGAAAAGTTGAGCTCAACATAAAAATAAATGACTTAATTCACTGAGCTACAAGTCTCATTGTAAACTAAATAATTAAGTAACTTCTTTCGCATCATGTTAGGCCTGGTTTGGTACTGAGCTGATTCTGAAAAAAGCTGGTATAAAAAAAAGCTGGGAGCTGTTTTTATGTTTGGTAAACATTCAGCTTTAGTTTTTTTTCACAGTTTTGGGTGAAAAAAAAGCCAAAAACAAGAAGCTGCAAAACCCAACTTTGAAAAACTGGTTTTTTTTCACATCTGTTTTACATAAAAGTTTACCAAACACTATAATACTATTTTTTTTTTTTTTCAAAAGCACTTTTACAAAAAAGTTTACCAAACACTCTACTGCTTTATTTCACAGCTGCTTATTCTCACAGCACAGCAGAAGCAGCTTTTTTTCAAAGCACAGCAATACCAAACCAGCCCTTAGTCTAATCTATTTTTGGTAGTGATAGTGCTATCCAGTCTTCATTTTGTTCAAAAACGTTTTGCATCTAATTAGAAGAAAAACAAAATGTATTTGGAACTAACAAATCCAAATTCAAATTCTCATTTTCGTTGATAAATAAAAGTTAATTTTTATTCAATTTGATGCGAGAACGATATATATTGTTAGTGTTTGGAACCTCTAGGGTAGAATTCATCTTATATAACTCATAGAGGTAGAACCCAATCGCCTAATTGATGTTAACATTTTCGATTTCGTTCCTCTACTTCTTAAAAAGATCCCAGTGGAGTATGTGATTGCAACAAGGTGCTACTAGAGCAAATTCTATGCCCAAAGGGCAAGGATGGACATAGAGGTAGAGCCAAGAACAAGAGCGATGAACGACGTTTTCCGCAGCCATGAGTTAGAGCTCATCATCTTGTTGTGGAAGAAATCGAGAGCAATGAGATCGACCAGAGCCATGTAGATAAGTATGCCCGAGGAGAAGGAGCCCAACAAACCCTCCAAGATTAGGGCATTAGGGTTACTATCGTCATAACCTGTCGCAGAGAATAAGATCATCCCCAATACTATCCCCATTGGAGTTGTCACTGCAAACATGAGGCACATGTAGGCTGTTGTCCCAAACTTAAATCCTGCCTGCAATTTTCCCAACTCATATATGTTAGAAGCTGGGTACACGCAAAAGCACTTTCTTTATTTGTCACAGCATATAGATAATAGTATTCTATTTTAAACTACTCTACGATCTTTACTTTACGAGAAAGACTTATATGGTCCATGTATACCCCCACAGTTGTGTCCCGTGTCAATGAAATAAAAATACATATACGTGATGAACGATGTCTTTATTCTTGTTTCAGTATTTAAATCACTTTTAAAACAATCTGAATTTTAGGGTCGCTTATTAGAAGTATCATTGAGATGACTGATATCGCTTTTTGTGAAAATGTTTTAGAAATTAATTCGTAATACAAATCCAAATAGATCTTGAAAAATTACTTTAATTGTTTCATGCAAAAAACACATATCTGGTGTTTTTCTTAAAAATCACTTAATATACTTTTAGAATTCAAAATAAATTTTATACAAAATATTTTCAATTATTTTAAAAACACTTCTAAACGAATAGAATTTTAACCGTACGAGAATATACTAGAATTTTTAGTCAGTCATCGGTCAATAACTCAAATGTAAATCATAGGCCCGCAAACATAGAAAAATGTAATAAACTATGTCGTCATTATTTATCTCCTAAATTCATTTCATTTTTCTGATTAGAAAGGATAGGGTCAATGCATCAACTAATTAAGTAAAAAAATAAAATTATTAAGATATTTAAATTAATTAAATTTACCTGAGCAATGCATCCTCCGAGTCCCATCCCTTCGAAAATCTGGTGAAACGACAGCGCAGCGACCAACGGCCGGATGGTGCACTGGTTCTGCGACATCCCCATCGTCACCCCAATTATCACTGAGTGGAAAATAATCCCGATTTCCAACACCTGCGAAACCAGCCGCTGCTTCATCCGGATCAACATTTCCTCACTACCCCCACCACTGTTGCTCTCCACACCCACCGCCACCTCCACATCCACCGACAGCTTGCTATTCTTACCCTTCAAATTGCTGTTCTTCCCCACCAATTCCTCCCGCGCACCCACAGGCACCAGCTCGTATCCGCCGTGACCGTGGCCGCCGACGGCGGAGTGGGACTCCATGTGGGAGGTGGCGGTGAGGTCGACGAGGAGGGCGATTAAAGCGCCGATCATGGTGACGAGCCCCGAGAAGGGGTAGTCCTTCCAGGGGTGGTGGGATGACACGCGGCAATCGGAGAGGGCGTGGAAGGCGTCGGGGAGGACGTGGACGAGGGAGGTGGAGAGGATGACGCCGGCGGCGAAGCACTTGATGACGAGCGTGGCTTTGTCGTACGCGGGCTTGCCTTGGAAGTAGCGGGAGAGGAGGACGGGGGACGATATGCCGACGACGCTGGTGACGAATATGGCGGCGATTGAGATTAGCTTGAGGTGCGCGGCGGCGCGTCCGTCTCGGCAGGAGAGGGACCGAGCCGTGTCCGATACGCAAGACGCCATTTTCCGATATAATCCGAAACGCAAAATTCAACTGACTCTGCGGTGCAGTTTTTTACTCTGCCCTCCTCCACCCCAAAAACCCAAAAGTTCAACCGTCTCTGAGGCCGATATAATTTGTGGACTTCTTGTCTTGTTGGGAAGAAGGAGAGAGAGAGGAGGAGAGAGAGAAGGAGAGAGCGATGCTTGTGGGATTAAACTGTGTGGGTCCGGGTTGTGGGGCCTAGTGACTGTACGGTCTCGCAGCCATTTGACACGGAGGATGGTGGCATGCTGCGGTGGTGGATATCCGTGAGTTTTCATTCTTAAGTGTGGAATCGGATCCGTCAAGGAGCTTTGGTTAAAAAAAGTTGGACATTCTATTTATTCGGAAAAGAAATTAGAGTTGTTGGTTTCTATGAAATGGCTAACAGAAAGAGTTAGTGAGAATCGTTTGATTTAATTTGGATGATCTAGATTTGATGATTCCTAGGTTCCGAACACTAAGGTTCGGAATGAATCCACTTCTATCAAGTGTGATATGTGTGTGTTTCCACTTCCAAATTTTTTTAAGTAATGAAGTTAATTGCTTTTGTATACTAAAGAGAAAAAAGAAAAAGTTTTTTTTTTTGAACAACGAAGAAGAAGAAAAAGTTAGCTACTTTTGTTCTTATATGGATCGGTCGATGGTGAATGGAAATGTGAGTTAAATGTTAACTGTGCTTCGAAAATTTGTACATTAAGTTATGAGCTATATGGTTGCTTTTAGACTGTTAGAAGGTAAATCAACGCAAACAAATTGGCAGTTGATGGAGAGGTCTAAGATCTTCTAAGCACTTTGTGCAAGATTTTTCGCATCGAATTTAGGGCACGTTCTTTTGAAATTTATGGTTCTACGATGAAACTAGTACAATATTTTCGACACGGTCCTCCGTGTTTTGTGTAAATGACATATTCAAGACTTTTAATTTCATTACTCAATTTGTTTTTTATATTTCCATTGATGCATTTAGTCGAGCACTCGGTGAGTATGTTGTTATCTTCCTAGTTCTATCGACAACTTTCAAGGCTTGATGTCGAGCATCACTTGTCAAGGCCTGCCGAATTCTGTGTAAGAGGCATTTTATTGAACAATTTGTGAGCATTCTAAAATCTCATACTGAATGGATATAGAATCCTCCGACCTTATACCAATTAATTTCTCAACTTCTTTAGGTCCTGGAACCCATAGGATAAGATCCCTGAATCTATCACTGCTTATGTTTACTTGTGAATAACCTGCTCATGATAGTATTACGTCATTAGCGTCCATCTAACCTGATGTAACTAACACGAATTTCACAGCGAATACATCTAAATTAGTAACTTTTATTTTCAATTCAAAATTTTAATTTGGAAACCTTTTTCTTCTCGAAGGAGATGCGCATCATTTTCACACAAGATGGCCGAGTATGAATTCCATTAATTTGTTGAAGGAAGACACCTTCCCCACCAAAAATAATACAGCAATTTAAAGTGGTGGGGTTCTAATATTGCTTTCACTCATGCAAGCCAATCAGCTGATGACGCCTTAGCTATGAAAATTGATAAACCATAGCACTTCCTAAATCACTTTAATTTCTTTGTTCAATATAGTAGACGATTTAAAGATAAAGATCTATTTTTTATTGTGTTACGGATTTGTAAGTGTCTACCACTAAGTTCAATCATGCGGTTTATAATTTTAACTATCTAGGCTCAATAGTTGAGGTAGGTAATGGGTCATTGAGCCTTTTAAGTGTATATTTTTGTGGAGAGTATGAATCTCTTACCAAAGAAATAAGGGATTTTGTACGTATTTATAAGCAATTAAGTTATTTCTCATATTGTCAATTAGTTTTGGGAATTGTTATTAGCACTTCAAAAATCTCATTCTACACTCCTCACAAGGGTATTTTTCTTTCTAATTATAGAAAGTTTGGAGTGCCAGATGAGATTTTTGGAATGCTAATAACAATTCTCTTAGGTTTATGCTTAACTTTTTTTTTTTAATGGTGGAACCTCAACTTTCTTTATGATATCAAGGCAGGTTGTTCCATGTGTGGAGCCCAATAACCACATGTGCTCCATGTCACATGATTTATTTTGTACATGTTCTAAGCTTGAAAATTCGGCATGAGTAAAGAGGCGTGTTGTCACATGGAAAAAAGAGGGACCTATGTACTTTTCAACTTTAAGTTATTGTATTTATCTTATGTCAATCTATTTATCATATAAAAATTCTATGATACTCTGAAATATAGGCCTACTCTTAACTTTTTAGCTGTTCTTGATTGTGTATTTTTGACCAAATGTCTAACAATTATAAAAGCTGGAGTATCCAATACTCCAAAATATGATGGAAAAAACCATCATCCTATGCTACTTGTGCTTGAGTACACTTTTTCTTGCATTTGACTTGACGAAATTGAAAGATATAATATTGTTATTTCTGAAAGAGAATTGTTTGAAGATTTTGGTTGTGTTTTAGGCTTGAAGAAACAAGAGGGTACATTGCAGGAGTCCAGCAAATACTAGTCAAATGCCCAGCAATTCCTGCTTAGGAGGATTTCCCTCTCAAAGGCCCAACAACTCAGTTATTTGGACTATGTAGCAGGTTCTCTCCCAAAGACCTTTGAGACTGGTTTGGTAAAAGTTTGGATCAAATCCTGGCCTTTCCAATGCTGGGTCAGTTAGCGTTTCTCTCATGTGAACGAAATATGTGAACGTACAATCTAAGTTGACGACGATCCAACGGCTGTGATCAGCCGAGTTTATTGGCAAAATCGAGTTCTAAAGACCCGTATAATTCACGAGTAAACCGGTTTGATTTTACAAATTTTAAAAGTAGATCTACGCGCGCCTCCCAGTGAAGATAAAAACCCTTGTCCAGAAACTGTGCTGCTAAACTGCTTCGTGTTTTAGCTGCAACCTTTACTCTTTCTTTTGCCCTTTTGAAACTATTACAATAATTTAGGAAAGTGGGAAGTTTCGAATCCGGGACACATGGATATAAACTCAACACCTCATTCTTTAAGATATTGGACCACATGCGAACTTGGGTTATATTTGTGTAACTTTAAAGTAACAAGTTATTGATTTGAATTTCGACGGAGGATAACAGAGAAGTAGACAAAAATATAGAATAAACCGAGGATGTTGATGCACAAATGAAATTGGTGCAGACAAAGCTGAATTTGTGCTACCAAATACAGAAGATGAGTTAAAACCAAAAGTTAAACACATAACAGTATAAGCATTCATAAATTTCAGCAAGTTTTCATCAACACAACTGATCAACCCAAGTCAATAATATTACTCCAACTCAAACTCAATTTAAAAATATAAACACTGAACACATTATGTCAATAAGTATTCATAAACCTACACTAATCCTAAACAAAGCTTCATGAACCTAGAAAAATTTAGTTCATTCAGAAATTTCAACAAGTTTTCATCAACACAAGTCAACCAAGTGAGAAATATAACTTCAACTCAACCCAGTCAACAATATAAACCCTAAACACAACCTGTCAACAAGTATTCATAAACTCACATTAACCCTAAATTTCCACAAATTTAGAAAATTTCATTAATGCGTACTTCTCCCCTTCTAATCTCTCTCTCATTCCCTCCCCTTTCATTTGAACGGTTACGATTAAGTTACGTCAACATCTTATATAAATTTTTTATAGAGACAAAAAAACAAAAAGCAAAGTATGAGAGAAGGGGATGAGAATAGGAACGGAAAGAATCTTACTCTCTAAAAAAAAAGTGCACTTCTGAGAAGCTTGGTCTCACTTGCTTTTACTTTTATGAGGTTTTTTACCCATGATTTTATTAGAATAAAAAAAAACACTTTTTCTTTCATTTACCAAACGAAATTAATTTTTCAACTTTTTTTAAATGCTGGTTTTTAAAAATTTTAAGCAACCTTAAACGAGCTCTAAATTTGAAAATGAAAGTTGTTAGTTGTTAATAGTGGACTTTTTCTCCTCTATTTTTTTTTATTTTTTATTTTATCAATGTTACTTAATGGATTTGCATCAATTGTTTAACCCCTCGCCCAGACCCCTCCCCGCCATCTAGCAATTTTTGGAACATTGGTTTAATTAGTGAAATCCTTATGTTTATCTATACTAATTAAGGAAGCCCTTTTTGTCAATTAAAAAAGGATGAAAAGACAACTTAGTCTTCAATCACAGAAAAAAAAAAAATGATGGGCAATAATGTAATTTCACAGGTCCAAATGTTACTGTTTTTTATTAAAGCTTCACCCACAGGTGATGTTAAAATACCTCTAATATTAAAAAAAAAAAAAAAAAAAACTAAAAACAAAAACCTCCTACTCCCCCCACGTTCTCTCTCTCCTTCTCATTTTCTAAAAGAATGTGTTCATATACACAAAGTGTGTAGGCAAATACTAGTCTCATCTAACAGTCTACGAAAAATGAAAGTTACTTCTTCCAAACGTACGTGGTGACTAAACTTTCAAACTCTTGATGTTAAAACCTTTGTCTTCTATGTGAATCTTACAAGAAATGATTTACATGGTAGCGACATGGCAGCGACATGGCAGCTCAGTCAAACCATAAACTCAACACTTTATATTAACATCACAGGAGGATCCTAGAGATCCTCAAATCATGATCGTTCATTGTATATCATACGATTAATGTTTGTCAGATACTATTCATATTTAATTTAAAATAAAAATATTTAAAATGATTTCTAACCGTACAATATACGATAAACGGACATGATTTGAGATCCTCAAGATCCTCACAAAGAGGATCCTCATTCATTAACATCGACCGCAGTACAGCTGACTTCAGGGCGGCGGAATGATTAGTCTTCGGTCCAATTAAAGGTATTTTGGTCATCGATCATAAAGTCCTCAGAAATTTCCTTCCAAGGCAGTGGCAAGCTTTTCAAAGAACAGTACATGCATTGCTCGTATGAGTAAAGTTTTGTACTTATCTTAAGCAATTCAGATCATAAATTGGCTTTATGTTCAAATTCATGACTCACGATTCAACGTGGTCCAAGAGGCTGTTTTTCTCAACTACTGTGAATAAAACGTTTGCTCAATCCTTTTGTTCTTATTGACTAGAGAGCTAGATTCAGAAGAAAAAGGTTGAAAACTGGAGATAGAGAATCTTGGGATTTCTCTGCATATTGTTAAAAAGTCTCTCTTCACATATTAGGAACTTGGGATTTTTTAACCAGATGGTTCCGTTAAGTGGTGATTTTGACCTCAGAAGGAACACTCTCGGCATTGAGTTCTAAATTGCATTGGACCTACATATAAGATTATGCCTTTTGTTACGATGTTCAATCTTTTGCACCAGATTCGGCAACTTCAACTATATTTGTGAAAACAGAGGTGCACCAAATAGGCATTAGTATGTAGGGATAAAGATATTGAAAAGAAATGAGCGTCTTTATGGTGAAAGTGGTTTGGTCGTTTGAATGCCAAATTCAGAAATGCACTTGTGAATAAACAAATCATAGAACACTTTACTTCATTGGAAAAACTGATGAAGTGACCTCTTTCGGTGAAAGAATCGAAGACTCTTTGCTGACTTAGATTTGGATAGATAACCAACCGAACTAGAAGAAGTTTTGTTTAACCGAACTGAAGGTACTCCTAGACCGACCATTTCTACAACAACAATGATGTTTAACCAAACTGAATATGACGCCGGTTTGTCAATTCAGTGATGTTTAACTAAAATGAATATATAGGTGAAGCAGTTAGTATTTTCTCAAAGTTTGATAGGGTTTCGCGTAGAGAATATATTTGCTTGGCGCGGCCTGGCACCTGATAGAGTCCAATTGCAATTCTAACTTTATGGAACATGATCCTGTAGACTCAAACTCTGCTAAAATGACTTGGTGTGACCAATCACTTTGCGTGCAATATCCTTTGGCCATTCACCCAAGATATTTTCAAAGATAAGACAAGCCTATATTTGAGCTTTCTTGGGCTTCATAGCTAAAACCGTCAGCACAATTTCAACCTATCTTCTACGTGCTAATTACTAACCCATTTTTATCTCGTCATTGAGTGAAGAATCTAAAGCTAAGAGTGCTACATGCTGTTAATTTAATATTGGGTTTAGATAATGCACAAGTACATGCATATTTGAACTTCTTGCAGCCCACGACTTTTAATTGGATCAACACATGCATTGTTTTGATCCCATATCAGGGATATGATTTGCATCCCATTTATCTTGCATAAAAAAAATGTCAAGAAAATTTCAATGAACTCAATAAATAATTATCGTGATTAAAAATCAAAATATTATTTGTCAACGATAATTGAAAGTTATCTTAACAACCATCTAACAGTCTAAAATTCTAAAATTCTTGTTCATTCAACGGTTTCAATTGCAAACAGTGAGAAAATTGAATTCCACTAAACATTATAGCTGAGCTGGCTCTCCCTGGTTTACTTTTCCATGCCAACGGGACAGCTTTTATACTCTCTCATTTTCTTACTAGTCCATGAGAAATTGATGAACGGGGACAATGAGCCTCTCGATCACAGTTAAACCCAACTGTCCCCAGACATTATCCTCATATCTTAATTAACCACCATCATTAGTGCTAGTGCACATGCATGCCTCCTTATTAGTTGAAACTCTAATTTATTTAATTGCAGCTAGTAATGACCACCACCACACAAAAAAGACAATGAGACTTCAATTAATTCCTTGTTTGGCAGGAGATAGAAGTACGCATAAGACGCTTAACTAATTCATGTTTTATCTAATCTTTGTCCTGACCATGACTAATGACTTATAACATTAACCCTACTTTGGTCTTTTCCACGGACGATATGAGAGGGATGTGAATTTTGTAGCTCCTCACATTTGGCTAGCTAGTGACAATATATAATACCCAAACAATATGGAAAACGAACCTAAATTTCAAGTATTTATGTGGATCTACATTTCAGACGTTGCATTGCATCATAGTCTATAAATAATGCTCGAGATAATCGTCCATGTACGAGTGATCGACATTTAATCGGCGGTGTATTATGAATCTCAATTATAGATATGCATCTACGGTTGGGAATCCTCCGCTACTTCGATGACTATTCTAACTCAGGTCTTGTATTATTGTACTTTGTTTAATGTATATTGGTCATCATATGACGTGCATTAGTACTACAAAGCATGCTATTATGTATAGCTTTCAATTTAAATGGGATTATACAATGGCACGTTGTGGTGTCTATCCAAGAATGTGACAGGACAGAAGCATTGGAGGGTCCAGCTAAAATCTTTACCTCATAACGAGATGGGTACAAAAGTTTGGACCACCTTGGCCTAATTGATAAGTTTGAATCATGAAAACGCAAAATCAAAATCACAAACACACAAAGGACACCGATGGTGGCACCTAATTAAGTAAATCTATCGAGATTTTGTGTCACGACGTGAAAGGAACAAGAGAAAGGCTCCAAAAACAGTGGACATGGAATGAAGGGTAAGACTTATATCAAAGAAAACATTATGAGGTGGGGTTAAGTTTGGCTTCTCTCAACATTTTTCAATTTTTTTTTCCGCAACAAAGCAGCCTATGCTGCAAAAGGGCCAAAGAAGTTCAGTTCGTCATGACTCAGGAGATTTTGCATGGACGGAGAACATCTGCCACATGAACACTGTTTGAACCGTTAGATCAATATAATTAGCGGTTCAGACAAAGTTCAAATTTTGCATGCATGGCAGAAGTTCCGTTGTCTCATACCTCTCTTGGATCTACAAAGAGAGATTTTGTTGGGTGGGTTCTTGTGAATTCATGGACACTATTAGTTCTTCTATCTTCACTTTTCAAGGCCTTTATGCACCACAAATCTTCATAACATGAGAGCAATTTCCAATGTGGGATGTGATGTCTCACTGGATCGCAGCCCCCAACTTCTGTCACTATAACCTTGCAATTCTCTGAAGTGGTAGCAGCCATGTTGTGCACAAACTGGCAGAGAGCCCTCACCAATTTCCCTGACAATGGTCCTTCATGGTGCAACCCATACATGAAGTAAAATCCAAAAGGGATAAAAAAATCAGGCATGGAAGGCAGTAATTTAAAGCAAGGAAAAACCCTAGCCATCCATTTCCAACTTTTTGCATACATTAAGCAAGATAAGGGTGCATTCCCTAGCCTCAGGTTAAAAAGCTCCCCACTATTCCACACACTAAGCATAGCCCAACTTTCAGGTAAATGACCATGTACCCCAAAATCTTTCAACTCTCCTCTAGGGTAAGCCACCCAAGTCCCCAAACTCAGCTTATTCCCAAGCACTTTATCTATATCATGAGGAAAAAACTCAGTATTTGCCATACACTTTCTGTAGAGATATTCAGCTTCTTCAACCTTCAACTTTGCAATCTCAACGTTGGAAGACACGTGGCGGGGCCTGTAACGAACCGGGTTCACCAGAATCGCCGGCGTCCGGAACCTGACGTAGCCAAACTTTGTTATGAAAAGTCTGACTGACGCAAGGTTATCTTTCTCCGTAGCCATGTATGCATAATCAGCATCATTGTCTATGAACCATTCTTCTAATTTGCTCACAAGGTTTGACCCAATTCCTTTTCTTCTATACAGCGGTGAAACCCTAAGGCCTAAGATGTAGCCAACTTTGGCCTGATCATTAGGTGGTGGCTTCTTGTGATGAACTGTGACCACCTTTATAGAGCCTTGGATGACCCCAACCAACTGGTTGTCCAACTCAGCCACCTATATGAACAGATCAATCGATAAGATGTATAATTGATTGGAAACTAAAGAAGAATATTATCGAAAAATAAAGAATGAATAGTATTGTTGTAACGTACCAGCATCTTGTGCATCGGACTGCTTCTGATCCTACATATGGGGTCACCCATCGTATCGGTGAAGAGAAACACACGTTCGGATGGCCCTACTTCACATCTTCGTTCGAGATCTTCCACTCTTCCTCTATCCACCAGCCCGTCATAGCTTCGAATTATAGCCTCCTGAAATCCCATGCCGGAATTTAACCTTGTCGTCCAAGATATGTACGATGATCAGTAATCTTGGAAGCGAAACAAGGGGGAGGTTTGTAGGTTTATAATTCTATAATAAAGAGGGGCTAAAGCCAGATATATGTACCTTCAGGCACAAAAAATGCAGGCTATTTTATCAAGCTTGTTTGGCCTGAATAAATTTCCGTAATGATAATCATGGAGGCATTTATATGGAGCTGGGGGCACTTGGAAATGTTCTCTATCCTCAACATCAACCTAGTCCAGATACAAGAATAATATTATATACTAGACAAAAGGGTGTTAAACAAACAAATAGATTGTGTTTTTTTGTCTTTAGCTTTGAATAAAAATAACGGAACAAGTTTCAAGTTCGAATTTTCCTCTTGAGAAAAGAAAATACCAATCAATGTGAAAGTGATATATAGTTGCATGCATGTGCTACTTTGAAACTTATTCTGTTTAACGAATTATAAAAAATTATCACATAATTTGGTAACCAAAACTAGATTTCTCTAAAATTATCGTACTTAGAGGGAAATTTTTACGTAAAAGATATTGATATGTCACACTTCTAATGTATATTTAACACAATCTGATAATGTTCCGAATTAAACATCTTTAGACTTACTAATTAAACCTATCAACGTTCTGATAACCTCAGGCTCACCCACTTTTGCACGCCTAAGAAATAAGAGTATTATGTCGTTGGCCGACCCCGATAGATTAACCTATTGAATTTACCAAAGTATTGGCTTATTGGGTATAAAATAGAGTACCACTCTTGCCTAATATCATGCAGGTAATAGTTACACTCCACTATGTCACCAACCTCATCGATGCACCGTACAGTCGGCAGGGGCCAATATTTATAGATATACTATAGATAATGTGGATTATATAATTAAATAATTGAAGATGAAATATCACCTAATTAATTAATTGAATTTGTGTCGGCGGGCTACGTGTACGCTTGTATAAAATTGTTGGTTTGCATGGTATATCATCAGATGATTAATTTAAGTTGTGCAAGGATTATTTTAATTAATTATCAGTTTGGAAAGGAGGAAATGAAATCCCTTTCCAACCACACTAACTTTTTCTCATTTTTGGACTATTTTATATGGTTTTTGTTGTACGTGTGCTTGTGGCGTTGTGTGGCTGATAACCTCCATTTTTAAAACACCTAGATTCGGAAGTGAAAGTGAAACCCCACTTAAGTCATGCTGAGCTCTCTGCTAATGAAGCAAATATTAATGATAATACTTGCCTAATGCGCCTTAAGTGCGTGGAAATTAAAGAGATTACAAGACAAAATGAGAGATGAAACTAAATTTCTTTGATGAAAGAAAGCTAGGAAATTGAGAACGCAGTGAAAACTGATTAAGAAAAGCACAATTAAGAACTGTGGATCAAATTCAATTATCTCACGACATAGATGATTGTCTATAAAAAAAAGTATACGTATTAGATTTCTCTCTGAATTGCACGCTGAAGATGGTGGCTTGTGAGATTTGCAACAAATTGGGATGTGTATGAGGCCATTAAGCAGAATCCTTTTCACAATCTCATCAACAGAAACCCAAATAGAATGACAAAGTAATCATTAAAAATATGTATAACAGAAACCCTAATAGAAAATAGCACAATCACTTCATAATATTGCACCAAGCACTGACATTCACACAAAAAACAAAATAAAAATGGCACAATATGCCCTAACCATTGCTATTGTGCTCTTTTTCATGCTTCTTTTTTCATTATTTTGTGGCCCTTTAATCATGTACTTAGTTCCATCCCAACTTACTAATTAACCTTTCTTCCTTAATCATTAGACCTTCCATTAATTTAACTAGAAAAGACACGTTCACCAACAGCAATGTGTACACGTGTGTGTAAAGGCTATGCTTTCCCACCCCACCAGAAAATCACTCTTTGCCCCAACCCACTACCACCAAGGGGGTTGTGATCTTGCCACTACATGTTTTACATGAAAACTGAGGGTCCCTTCTCTAATGATTCAACACTCCACAACAAAATGCATCTTCCAATTGAAGTCTGCAAATCTCTCTCTGCCTTGTGGTTTTTCTTTCCATGCATTATGTTGTCCCTCTACATATGCTTTTTTTCTCAATATAATTGGATGCTTTGAAGCTAGCTACAAGCATTCCTAATATGCCCAATGAGTAGGGAGGGGAATTTATGATTGGGGAGCGTGGGTTCCTTGATTCTTCTTTAGTATGGATCATGTTGTAAAGGAGATAGGCATGGAGATCAATTATTTCAGTAGTTTGCTAATTGACACTTTAGAGTAATGTTAGGTAGTCAAAATTTTAAAACCAAATTGGAAATCATGTGATGTGTTACTAATAAGAAATAAACACGTTAATCAACATTTAAGTATTAATCCAATTATCAACAATCACGTCATAAGGTTTACACAATTTGATGTAAATAGTTGGTCTCCTAGTATTGCCCACCACTTTATATCTCATACGTACCAAGATTTTCTACAAAAGTATAGATAGAAATGATTATACACGCCTTTGATTCTGTTGTCTCATGTTTTTACTTACATTTATTCAATTCAAATATTAGAATTAAATAGAAGAGTGTAGCAAAATAAAATTGAGAGCGAAACTGTAACATCCCGTCCCGAAACTAACGAAACGTACGTATGAAATTACAATTTTACCCCCTAGTTCGTTTTTATCACATTAGTGTTGTGTTGTGTGGTGTTGTAGGACCACACACACTCATACCCTCTCTTTTTCTCCCGGGATTCCCTCTCCCATTGTCTCTTCTCTCTCTCTCTCTCTCTCTCTCTCTCCCCGAGTTCTTCTTCTTCTTCATTCTACATACGGACACACACACAAACATACTCAAACCTTCACGAATCAAGAAACCAAGACCACCCTCGTGCTCGTGAGGCTGAGAGGAGTTCAGAGGTACCATTTTCAGGTAAGGATGTAGCCGTTTTCACGTAAATTCGAGGTAATCCGTTTTGAACACTGTTCATGCAAACCTAATCTAGCAGGTTTTTGGAATTTCTAAGCTTGTAGATGTCTTAGTGAGGTCCCAAGGAGCTTGGGAGTGTTTCGTTGGACGAGTTTGGACGTCGGGATCGTCCTGTTCAAAGTTGGCCGAGTTTTGAGCTTGAAGACAGGTATGATCGTGTGATTTTTAGGCCTTAAAACTAGCCTATCGTGATTCTACTAGTCCTAAGCTTCATTTTGGTATAAAGATCGTGAAAAATGGTTGAAAAACGAAGGAGAAAACTAAGTTTGAAATTTTCCCAGTTTTCCGGCGCTGTCGCCGGCGCCAGAGTCTCGCCGGAGAAGAAAGGAGAATATTCCGTTAAGTTTTAACGGAATATTCCTAACGGCAGTGACGGCATCAGTTAGGTTCAACGGAATATTCCGTCAGTTTAACGGAATATTCCTGACGGCGTCTATTGACACCGTCAGTGTGCATGGCACGTGGCCGCGCGTGGGGGGCGCGTAGGTCCGTGCCTTGGACGGCGCGTGGGGGCGCGTGCGGGGTCCAAAAATTATTTTAAAAATATGGGTGTGATCCTGAGGTTGTGTAGAGCACGTTGGTATATTCAATTGTCCATTTTGAGCAATGTATGAGAAGTTATTACGAGAAGTTGGTTATGTGCTTTTAAATTAACGTTTTCGTAGCTTTTGCGCGTATAGGTGATACGTATTCCGAAGACGAGCGTACGCACTCGAGGCAGGGGGGCTACGACCCTTCCACTTATCAGTGAGTGGGCTTTTGTTTTCCGTATATACCTATATACATTTATATTCCCAGAAATAGATTAAAAATGGTTAATTGATTTATGCCATGCACTTTATTATTATCGTTTATGCATCATCACATGCATTAGTAGCGGCATACATTTATATATGTGTATTTGGTGCTGTGGACGCACAGGTAAGTGCCAGGTAAATAGTATTCATGTTTGTATTCAATAATAGCTTGAGATGCTTAGAGAGCTCATAATCTGCACCCCGGTGTTAGTGCTCCCGCCCGGGGCCAGGGCATAGTCCTTCACGTGATGTTCACCCGCACCACACGCTCAGCTTGGATCCAAGTTAGGTGCATAGGCTTGTCGTACATACCACATTAGGTGGTTCCGACTCGTAGGTGACCCGCGATTATTCGCACAGTCTTCACGTGATCGTAGCACTAGAGCGTATATATGATACACCCAGTCTTGTCGTACAGACCACGTTAGGTGGTTCCGACTCGTGTGCAGATTCAGTTATTGAGTTGAGATTGGAGCTCTATATGCAGCCGTACAGGTCACGTTAGGTGACTCCCGGCTGCCAGATTATATGTTATTGATGTGATTTACGCTTGAGCATTTACATTTGATTATGAGATTCCGTTGTGGCATATTCTCGAGCATGAATGACATATTTTGGAGCATGATTGGCATATCTATACATACGTATATATGTTCATTTTCTGGGAAGTATACAGGTTTTACGGCGAGGGGTTATAATGTATTTTGCTAAAGATTTTTCAAAGAGCTTTGTTTTTGCCCACTCACGCTTTTGTTTTTGCGCCCCTCCAGGTTCTAGTGGTCTAGCAGGTTTGGTGGTTTTTCCCAGAGGGCGTCCCGGCATTTCTGACAGACATTCACCATTGTAGGGTCACCTTCGGGTGTATATATGTCGCATCTTTCCTTTTTGACTGCTGTAGACTTGCTCTGAAATTGTGTCTCACATACGCTAGCACTTGTTTTAGTACTTTGTATGCTAGTTTTTAATTATTCGTACTTTTATATTACTATCTTAATAGCTTCCGCACGCGCACATGGCTACGTCACCTTCGTCTGACGGCCAGCACTCCCTGATCTCGGTCGGGGTGTGTCAGAAACTTACTTTTCTATTGATATTCATATCAAATTAGATCGACAAGACTCATCTTCTCTAGTAAAGTGCTGAAGATTCACCCCATGTATTGGAAAAAAAAAATTGTGATTCTCTTATGATCTATTTAATTGATACATTAATTGTACATCAGCTTAAATCATTCTCGTGCTAAAAGAAATGTGATTCTCTAAAACTGTTTGGATCAGATTAATATTAATTTTCAAGAAAATACTTTTGAATCCAACTTTTTTTAAAGTTCAATTCTCAAATGTGATTTTCTCACTAGTACCAAAAACAGTTTGCGCGATGCAGGTACCTTCGTCTCGTAAAGTCAAAAAACGTTGCCTGAAAATTAGCCCAAAGAAACCTGAGTCACGCGCCAACCATTATGCAAAGGCAGTGAAAGCAGGGTTTGCGTGACAAAGGGAGCACTTGCGTCACGCAAAATGTCTTTGTGCAACGCAGGTTACTTTCGTTCCGCAAAGACACTTTGCTCGACGCAGGTGCTTTCATCGCACAAAGACACTTTGCGCGACGCGACGCAGGTGCTTTCGTTGCACAAAGAGCTTTTGCGCAACGCATGTTATTTTTTCGTCACGCAAACCCTTGTTTTTTCATTCTCGTGCTAGCTAAAAGAAATGTGATTCTCTAAAACTGTTTGGATCAGACTAATATTATTTATCAAGAAAAATACTTTTGAATCCAACTTTTTTTAAAGTTCAATTCTCTAAAACTGTTAGTGACCGCAACTAAATTGTCCCTAACATATATTATAGCATATACATGTAGAAGTTATTCCATACGAGGAGTGTTTGGGAAAAAAATATGTTGAGAACAACATTAGAATCTATATCTTCCCTTAAAGATTAAGGATGTTGTAGCATTTGCTTCTTATTATGTTCTAAAAGGGTTGATAGCCCCCTTACTTATATCCATATCTCCACATCCAAAATCCTAGATGCCATACTTATACAATTCGTTGCTCAGGGGCCAAGTTCCTAACTGTAATCAAGATATTGAAACGTGGATACATAATAATGTGACAGATCACCGATGGCCAATTGTTTGCATGTTCATTGGACGTGTCCACAGTTGGTGCACATACAGATGGAGTATGAGAATTCTTAGATGGGATCGATATTTTTGGCAGAAAGAAAATAGGATGGTGAAGCTTGATGTGTTAATAGGATTGGTACATGACTCATTAGGCAACATGATGACCTACGTAATTACAACATTAAGTTAGTACGCAATCCCTACCGTAGATGACCACACAAAAAGAAAGAGACTCTTGATGTGTGACTGTAATAACGTTACACCAACTCGTAGTGTCATCTTATTTATTCATAATATAATAATTCAAAAAATACTGTATTTTGATATGAACTTGTCTTCTCGTCTAATTACATCACATGACAATATTACTAATGCTAATTAAAAACTTTTCGTAAAAAAAATCACAATGAAGACTTTTTTTTTTTTTTTTTTTTTTGAGTTTACAGCAAAAATTTTATTTGAGATTGTCATAACTTTTCACTTTAGTCTTTGAGATTTAAAATCGATAAAAGTAGTCTCTAAGATTATCCACCGTCAATGCTTTTGGTCCTTATGTGACAAATTTTTGTTAAATTGAAAAAACTACCAATTCAAGTGGAGGGATTGATTTGAAAAAAATACCCTCAATTTAAGGAAATTTTTCACAAACGAACCAAAATAATTGACAGTGGATAATCTCAGGGGCCACCTTTATCGTTTTTAAATCTCAAAGACTAAAGTAAGAAGTTATGCTACTCTTAGAGGTTATTTTGGCTAAAAAACCTTTGTTTTTCCCCTCTTTTTGGCTGATTATATGAACAGTATCTATTTTGTCTAATTCACCAAACAAACCTTTAGTGGTAGATATATAATCTCCTTTTAGTCATATAAAATAATGTGTCACTGTGGGTTTTCATAGTACAAGAGCACTGAGAGTTATGTGATATCCATCCCTTGATGCATTTGGTTTGTGGTTTTGTGGTCCTTATTCCTCAGCTTAAAGAACCTTGAAATTTACTATAAGGGGAGACAACATAAGGAGCAAGCTAGCATATAGATTATAGAGATGATATTTCGTGTAGTGAGAACAAATTGATTGCTAAGCTCAAGTGCAGATGTCGCATTGCAGTATAATTCAGAATTGGAGTCGGATTATTGTATCCATATAGAGAATTATAAAGCTGTCAAAATTTTGACGAGAACAACATACTCATGCAATTCCGTCGAATAATGTATCAATTAGTTTTTAATTTACGTAGAGGAAATATATTGTCATGCCTCAAAATGAAAACACAACAGATGGACAAACCTTAAGCATTCAAGTTCAAAAACCGAATAGAACTTGTTATGGTTCCCTCAGATACAAGGCTAATTAGGTTATAACTCGAAAATGGGGAAAATTGAAGATCTGGTTAAGCTTCATAATGGGCTAACAATAATGTGGTTTAAATTCGCATTTGGCGAGAATTGAATTTTCGACCTCTTACTTACAAGTAAAAATGAATACCATTAGACCGTAGTTCTAAGTGGCAACAAAAAATAAATATATTTAACAATGCCTCTTAAGTTATAGGCCTTATTCCCCTTTTCTTCCTAAATTTTCAATTTGATTTTGAGCCCGATAACCTTTCAATTTATGTAATTGTCCCATCAACCATTAGTTTTGTCCCAGGAGGATCATTGCCGGATCTTCTTTGTAAGGATCTTGAATATCCTCCAATTACATCTGTTCATCGTATATCATGCGGTCAGAAATCATTGTTAATTTTATTTTATTTTATTTAAAATTGAATATAAACAGTACCTGACAAAAATTGATTGTACGATATACGATGAACGGATATAATTGGAGAATCCCTAGAATCCTCACAAAGAGGATCTGACAAGGATCCTTTCTCAGTTTTGTCAATTGCTTCATCAAATTGTGGATTATTTTTTTCATCCCATTCAATACAAATATAAGCCTCTAATTTGAAATTTTCATCCAGTATATGTACAAGTTATTAATTCTAAATTTTCTCACAACCCAATTATCGAAATTTCAACAAATTTTTCTTGCGAATGTAGGGTTTTGTTGACGTATATGTCACTAAAAAAATTCCTCACGTACTAAAGTTCTCTTTAAACGAAAGAAAATATATAGGTTCGTATTCCACACAATCCGTTTTGGGTTCAATTTTTTACGTTGGTGAATCAACGATGGTGGTCAGGAGGCTAAAATGTCTCTGTGAGTCTTCTCAAACCTCAAATGGTGGACTGCCATGTCGAAACCACCAACTAATTCCGTTTTAAAAAAAAACGAAAAGAAAAAAGAAATATCCGATTCCCAGCAATATTCAAAGTTTGATCACCTGAGTTCAGCAATCAAGGTTGAGTCATTGGTTTGTGGTGTGGGTCCTTTGATGGGCCAATTGTACATTCTTTTGAATGATGATTGGTCCACCACTATCCGCGAGCTGCTATCTTAATTTGGGCCCATTGTCTACGTAGCTTTACAAGGTGGCCCATCGCTGACAAAGATGTTTTTTTCTATGACATTTCCACCACCAATAATAATAATAAAAATTTGCCAAGAAAGAAACAATAATAAAAATGAAAAAAACTCACCGAAATGTGTCCAAAATTTCCTTTTTTTGGTCTTACATATTAAATTAATAGTAGTGATTTTAATTTATTCAATTTAAAGATAAAAATATAGTAATTAGAATAAATCTGACACGCCTTATTTATAATCATAAGCCACTATTAAGAAGCGTCTTTTGGGTTAGCCTACCCTATCTGACAATTCTCTAAAAAACGCAAGAAGAAGTCCTACAGTTGGGCCGCACTCGATCCCACCCTCCATGATTGAGTTGTCGGATAGAGCCGCCTCACCTAAGACTTTTTATTGTGTTGGACTCAATAGTGGCTGATGGTTTAGAATAAGTTAAATAAAATGATAAGAACCCAAGTTAGTTGTTTGGGTAGGGAGCCCATGCCTACTTAAGAAGACACAAAAATCCATGTCCTTAACACATTGAACAAAGTGGACACCAATCAAAGTGCATTGGTGACAAACACTTCTAAAATATCCATGAACTTCAAGCCCAAGTCCAAATTTTAACAAAAAGCCCATTACTAAGCCCACTAATCTCCAGGAAAATTAAACACAGTCGCACGAGTGCAAGTGTAAAGTGGTACTCTCCTTCTGCAATCTACATACCAACTTTTGAGTTGGAGAGGTCCCTGTCTTCAAGTGCATTTTCTTTGCTTACTCAACCCTCTAGGCCATCACACACTCACCTCTCTCTCTCTCTCTCTCTCTCTCTCTCTCAACAATTCCACCTTTTCCATTTTTCCCATAATTTTATGATCCTCTCAGACAAATAGAATGAAAAAAAGATCAAGAGCTGGTGCGGGAAATGATGGGTTAAATAGGAAGATAGATTGGGAGCTGAGGCCTGGTGGAATGCTTGTTCAAAAGAGAGACACTGGGGATGCCAATTCTGGGGTTATGATCAAGATCAAGGTTTCTCATGGTTCTTATTACCATGATCTCATTGTCCATGCTCAATCCACTTTTGGTAAATCTTCTCGTTAATCTGATTTAATTTACTTTCTGGGTTCTTCTTGTTTTCCTCATAAATTTTCTGACAGAATTTTAGGTAGCATTGCTCATTTACAATTTGGGTTCTTCATATTATATTTTTTGGAAAAATTGGTGATTGCCATTTAAGAAAATTTTGTTTATTTTATTATTAAAATCTGTAAAAAGAAAAGGAAAAAAAAAGGGACAATGCAAGGGTGAATTTAGAGTTGATAAATGATTTAGGTAATAATTTGTGAAATTGTATTGGTTTTAATGCTTCAATAGATGCAGTGGATTCTTAAAGTTTGCTTCTTGGGTTTTGTTTGTCTTGATTCACTTTTGCTTCTTTCTTCAGAAACATATATTCTGACAAAAATTTCTTATTGTTGAAGAGTAGTCTTTTGCTTCATCCTTTTGGTTTGTTGGACTTGGCATTTGGAATTTATGTGGAGGGATAGAATGTGAATCTTTTTGTTCATCATTCTACATTCTGTAACTGTTTTGGAACTTATTCGTAATCGCGGTTAAATGCAAGGTGATCTGAAAAGAGTTCTTGCCCATGACACTGGCTTGGAGCCAAAGGAGCAAAGATTGTTGTTCAGAGGGAAAGAGAAGGAAGATAATGAATGTCTGCATATTGCTGGCGTGAAAGATATGTCGAAGGTTGTATTACTAGAGGACCCAGCTAGCAAAGAGAAGAAGCTTGAGGAGATGAAGAAAAATCAAGGCATATTGAAAGCCTATGAGCAGGTTGCCGAAGTTAGAGCACAGGTTGACAAGCTCTCTCAAAAGGTTTGTGTATTTTCTGTTTGATTAAGTCCTTTTTTCGTGCAGTGTTCTATAAGCTAATTGCGCTGTTAATCATTTGTTAGGTTGTTGATTTGGAGACAAATCTGCTAAGTGGCACCACGGTTTCAGATAAGGAGATTGTGGTCTTAACGGAGTTACTCATGGTGGAGTTATTTAAATTGGATTCGATTGTAGCTGATGGAGAAGCAAAAGTGCAGAGGCGGGTTGAGGTTGGTGATGCTTCTTTTCGAAACTTTATAACTAGTGTCATGGTTCATAAGGTTTTCCATGTTTATAGGGAACCTAAGCCACATTATCTTGATCAATAGCGTTGCTACTTGAGTCATTACTTACGACAAATGATGCTTGTTACTCGTGCTCTATAAAGTTAAAAATGAGATGGAACTCGAGAAATTTGAAACCTAGTGCAATGATAATTTGAAAACTGAGAGTGCGCGAGTCGAAGACATTTCTTGGATCCTAAATGTGGGGTTCAGATTTTTCCATTTGAACAAAAAGATGGGTTGGGGATTCTTTTGCTCTTGGAAGGACCACCAACGAATTTCACGTGTGCATATTTTGGATTGTGTCATAGAAAAGAATCCTAGGACCCCAACATAGAGAAATTTCAACTCGTAGCTGTGCAACATATTCTGTTCCAAATGATGCTTTTTACATCACTTTCGCTAAACAGTTGCTCGCCCATATGTTCCATAGAAGTGCCTGCATGAATATTTTGTGTCAATGGAGAGTGACAATAGTTATGTTCTTGCATACAGGTTCGTCGTGTGCAGAGCTTTGTTGACACGCTTGACAATCTGAAGGCGAGAAACCCTAATCCATTCAGCAAGAAGAGTATCAACGCGGTCTCGGTCACTACAAAATGGGAGAGGTTTGAGTTGGGGGTTGGAAGCCTGCATGCCCCAACCCCATTGTCATCTTCTACCAAAATAACTCAGGATTGGGAACTGTTTGACTAAGCTTATTATGTTCATCATATTATACCGGTTTTGTATAAATTTGGAAGGACTTATATATACCTATACATATATGTATATCGTCATAGAACCCGAACCCATTTGGTACAATTTTGTACACTGATTTTGATTGGTGAAATGTTGTCTTGGGTAACAACTGAGGGAAGGGTTCCTCGGACAATTTATACATCTGTAAATATGGTTTTCCAAATGTATTGCTTAGTTGTGATGCCTCTGTCTACTCTATGTATCATGTCATATTGAATACATAAATTTACATAGAAGATTAAAAAAGTGAATACTTTAAATAGAAACTTTACTGGATAAATTGATAAATCAAGTGTTCCCGATCACTTCACTAAGAGAAATCGGTGGTTTTTGGGTCACGACAAGCTGAACCTAATGTACTCAAGATAGACGCAATGGACACATACACCTGTGGTATTTGATGCTCATACTCCAAACCTTGGCTGTTGCTTTCCCAAGCGCAGTTGTATAAAGGTTTGTGCAGTTAAAAGAGCATGAGTTTCAACCATTTGACTAAAGTTGAGATCAATGATTGTGAGTTTGGTTAGGTTAATTAACAGTTCTATCAATGATTGAGATTTGATCATATTGAATTGAAAGGTAATAGAATTTATTGAATTGTAGCCATGTGGACCCCAGACAGAAATGGGGATGGGATCCCATAATTGTAATGTTATAGGAAAATGAAATCTGTAATTCCTTTGTATAAACAATTGTCTAGTGCTAGGCTAACAAATCCGTTGTAGTCTAGTTGGTCAGGATATTCGGCTCTCACCCGAAAGACCCGGGTTCAAGTCCCGGCAACGGAATTTTTTTGTTTCTTGTTACACTGATCTATACTAATCCATTTTAAAATCTTAAATTTTTTTTTCTTTTCGAACAAGCGATATTACGTATAATAAGGGTTTGTTTGGATGTGCTTTTAAAATGGTTAAAAGCGCTTTTAGAGAAAATATTTTTGGGTTTCAAAAGCACTTTAATTGCTTTTTGCAAGAAGCACCAGTTATGTGCTTCTTCTAGAAAACAATTTAAGTGTTTTTCCAAGATTTACTTGTATTTTTACTAAGGATTGGTTCCAAAAACATTTTCATCAAAAGTGTTTTCAGTTATTTTAAAAGCACATCTAAATGAGGTCTAAGGAGGTGGGGAGTGGGCTAAGTCTCACAATAGGCAAGCCATAATAATATGGTTCAAATTCGCATTTGACGAGAATTGAACCTAAGACCTCTCATTTACAAGTGAAGAGAAATACCATTAGACCATAGAACTATCATTTCAAAATCTTAATTGACTGTTCCTGAATTTTAATGGACTCTTTTAAGGTCTTTTAACCCTAGTCTTTTAAAATTAATTCTTAATTTGACTACACTCCTAAGTCTTAATAAACAACCCCTGGCAAATGAACATTCGCATCTTAATAAACAATCCCTTGCAAGTGAACATACCCATTTGGTATAAATGATAGGATCTAAATTCAAGGCTAATTGAAGGTATATGAGAATTAAGGATGGACATACGGGTCTTTGGACATTCGGACTGTACTACCCGACTTGATGTAAAACAATCTGATTCTTTCTTTAATTTAAAAACGGGTCCGAGCTAGACCGAGTTTGTGTAAAAACGAGTCCAAAACTGAGTTTATATTTCTCAGGTACCAGTAACCTGGCTGGACCGTTTAGAGCAGTTCCACCCCTACAGACTTTACGCTAGCACCCAGCGCATTTATCCACTCAAGTGAACAGTAATAGACCACAGTGAACAGTAATAGGCCAAAGCATCTCCATCCCTAAAAAAAATAGCCTAGTCCATTTTATTAAAATATTATTATTTTTTATTATAAAATAATAATTTAATTTTTCTTCTTCTCTCTGGAACCCCTGCTTCTTCTTCTCTCTGGAATCCAACCCACACTGCGAAACGACGCAACCCACAGCTGAAACACCTTTCCATTTCGATTGAAGCTCCAAAGTTGAGTTACGAAGGTAAGTTTGTGGGAGTTACGAAGGTCCACAGCTAGAAGAAGATAGCTTCTCGATTGAAGCTCAGTTTTGATTGGAGTTTACTGGGGTGGTTCTGCTTTACAAACAGCCTCTCACCAACCTCGCCAATAAATTCGGCGACTGCTTCCTCCTCCAGATGGGGCAGCACAACCTCGTCGTCTCCTCACCGGAGCTCGCCAAGGAGGTGCTCCACACCCAGGGAGTCGAATTCAGGTCGAGGGAGGTGTGACGGTATCGCCTGGCATCATGTAGGCCGGGCAAGGGCTCAGCACATTCTGAGCCGGCCTAGAGACCAGCTTGGGCTGGGTGCCAGCCTATCTGCTCGGCTGGAGTGGATTGGCTGGGTGCCAGGCCAATAATTTGGCTGGGTGCCGGCCTAAAGGTTCCCCGGTGGAACTGCTCTTAAGGGTAAGTACTAAGCAACTTATATCATATATGTCCTAAATCTTTCATAGTTTGCTGGCCTAAATCATATTTTTGAGGTTTACCAAAAAAATAAATAAAAAAGAATCATATTTTTGAGTAATCACTATCTAAGTTGTTCACAAATTTTCATTTATGCCGTCAAAATACCTTAAAAATAATATCTTATACCTTAAAAATCTAATTACTTATACGAAATGATGCCTAAGCGAAGAAGCATAGACTTAGTAAGCCAAATCTTACACCAAAAGGGCCAAAAGAAAAAAAAAAATGGGGAGACTTGGAGAGGTAAAGTGGGAAACTACAACTTGCGTTGCGGGTAAACCCTTGAAATCTGATCAAAACAACATCGACGGAGTTCTCTCTTCTGGTTTCAACAAGGAACGGCGATTCATTCTCTCTCTCCGCACTCGTATCCCCAGAACTCACAACCACCCACCGACTCGACTTCACCACCCATTTCCGCCTCTGGAAACAAAGGCTCGACTTCGTCCTCGCCGACAACGATGTCGACTACGTCCTCACCGACCCAAAACCCCCAAACCCTACTCCCGACTCCCTGCCAGCCGACGTCGCCCGCCACGAAAAGTGGCTGCGCGATGACTTCAAGGCGCGCCACATCATCTTCGGCGCTCTGCAGGAGCACGTCCAGATGTGCCACGACGGCGACTGCCACAACACCGCCAAGTCGCTCATAGACGCGCTCACCGCCCTGTTCGAGAAACCCTCCATGTCGAAGCGGATGTCGAAGCTCAGGAAGTACGTGGATCACAAGATGGGCGAGGGCAAATCGGTAAACCAGCACATTCTGGAGATGGGCTGCATGGCTTTTGAGCTGGAGCGCGAAGGGGTGAAGGTGCCGGAGGAACTGCAGGCGGTGATGCTGATGAACAGCTTGCCGGACAGCTGGCGTGACACGATTGGCGGGTTAATTGTGAACATGGAGAGTGATGGTTCGGATGGGTTAGGGTTGGACAAGGTGAGCAGGAGGCTGAGGGACATGGGGCATGCGAAGAAGATAATGGGGAATACAATGTCTTATTCTTCGAAAGGGAGGGCGGCGAAGCGTTTCAGTCGAAATTGTTTTAACTGTGGAAGGGTTGGACATCGCAGTGCTGATTGCGAACAGGTAATCAAATTACTTTTCATCGAAACTTTTGTTCTTGCGCATGTTGAATGTGAGTTGAAAGATCATGTTGATTTATTGGAACCTTTTTGTGCATTCTGAAAACGCTTAATTGCTTTCGTGCCTCTGAAACTCCAGTGAGATTTCACATTGTCCTCGGAAGTCATGGCGGTCGCCTTGTCTACTTGAGCGATATGCCGTGTCTCACTTTGTTCCCCATTGTCAATATCTAAAGCAAGTCGTCTTTGTTGGAAATTCAAATAAAAACAGGCTGTAAAAGGTTGCTTCTAGCTGTTAGTTTCTTTACAGGTTGTATCCACACATGCTGCAACTACAAAGACTAAAGTTTCCTCCATGTGCTAGCTGAAATGGTGATGAAAGACAGCAAGTGTGCTGCCATGTGATGTGCTAGCAGGAAGACAGCAGTGTGCTGCTGTGTATTAGCCGAAAGAGTGTTGATTGCAAGCTGGAAAGATAGCTGCATATGTGTGCTAGACTGTCCAAAGTTCTTGCATGTGTTTTAAAGGGTGTAAAGATGTTAAACACCCCATTCATTGCATGTGTTGTTGCATTGTTTATCAATTTCTGTTTTGTATAAATAGGCCATCTTGCTAAGCTTTATAGCATCCTATCCAAATCCCATTTCCATTCTCATTTTCAGCTTGTAAGCTTTAAGAGTTGTAAACTCTTCTAATATTTCAAAGTGTTTGTTTTCACCAAGCTTGCTACTTCTTTCATATATCAAAGTCCAAGTGTTTTACCAAAGCTTGTTGCTTCCCTCATTTCTCTATTTCTTTGTCCAATTTTTATTGAGAGTGAAAGTGAGAGGTGTGATAGAGTTTGTAAACTTATCACCCACATATTTTGGTATTGAGTTAGTAAACTTTAGAATACCAACAATTGGTATCAGAGCCAGAATACCATTCTGGCAAGTGCAGTAGCTATGGCGTCCAATTTAGTGCAACTCCAAGTTCCCACATTGAAGAAAGAAAATTATGAAAGATGGTGCATCCAATTCAAATCATTGTTTGGATCACAGGAGCTATGGGAAGTTGTCAGTAGCGGGTATGTTGTACCCACTGCCGAGCAAGAAGCCATATATACTGCGGATCAAAGGAACACTCTCAAGGACTTACGAAAGAAGGACCAAAATGCGCTGTATCTTCTATACCAGGGTTTGGAAGATTCAACGTTCGAGAAGGTTGCAGAAGCAACAACGAGCAAGCAAGTATGGGATACACTCAGTACAATCTACAAATGAGTAGATCGAGTCAAGAAAGTGAGGTTACAGTCACTTCGAGCAGATTTTGAAACTGCTCACATGAATGAAGGGGATAGCATCTCCGACTATCACTCAAGGCTCATTGTGATAGTAAATCAGATGAGGAGAAATGGCGAAAGACTCGATGAAGTACGAGTTGTGGAGAAGATACTTCGGTCACTCACATCTAAGTTTGAGCATGTGGTGACTGCCATTGAGGAATCCAAGGATTTGGAGGTGATGAGCGCAGAGGAGCTACTAGGATCCCTCCTAGTTCACGAGCAACGCATTCAGAAGAATGCAAACCCCACAACGCTAGAGCAAGCTTTGGAGTCAAAGTTGAATATTGACAAACCAAATGGAGGTCGTGGGCAGTGGAACTCACGTCGTGGGAGTTCATCTAACCGTAGCCGAGGACGAGCTCGAGGAAGAGGTCGAGGCTATGCACAAAATCGAGGTCAGTCTCAAGAGTGGAGATCTACTCGAGGAAAGGCGCATATCCAATGTCACAATTGCAAGCAATATGGACATTATGCCAATGAATGTTCACATAAAAATGGTGAGCATGTCAACATGGCAGAATCAAGTGGAAATACTGATGAAGAACTTACAGTCTTGCTAGCACACCATGATTCCAGTAGCCAACAAGATGTTTGGTATTTGGACTCTGGTGCAAGCAATCATATGTGTGGAAAGAAGGAGTTTTTTGCCGAACTAAAAGATGGGGCCTATGGATCTGTAAGTCTTGGTGACTCCTCAAAGTTGCCAGTTGAAGGCAAAGGGAAGATCAAGATCATCCAGAAGGATGGTAAAGAAGAATACATCTCCGATACCTACTACATACCAGGTATGAAGAGCAACATTCTAAGCATTGGTCAACTGCTCCAGAAAGGGTACATTATACATATGGAGAATATGTTTCTCACTCTCAGAAATGCAAGGAGAAAACTTATTGCACGTGTTCAAATGTCAAAGAACCGAATGTTCCCGTTGAAGTTGAACACAAAGATTGGGAGTTGCAACATCGGTGTGATGGAAGATGAGTCATGGAAATGGCATCTTCGATTTGGCCATCTTCATTTCAATGGCCTAAAGTTGTTGTCAAGTGGAGGAATGGTTCGTGGTTTACCCCAGATTGAAGCCACATGCCAAGTATGTGAAGGTTGTGTGCTTGGCAAGCAAGCACGATTATCGTTCCCTGTTGGTGATACATGGAGAGCAAAGGCACCACTGCAGTTGGTGCACACAGATATATGTGGTCCATTGGATCTCATGTCTTATGGAGGTAATAGGTATTTTATTACCTTCATTGATGATTTCAATAGAAAGACTTGGGTCTATTTTCTCAAGGAGAAGTCAGCTGTCCTAAAAATTTTCAAGGAGTTCAAGGCACTCACAGAGGCTGAAAGTAACCACAAGCTTGTGGCTGTGAGATCAGATAGAGGTGGAGAGTACACCTCCAATGCTTTCCAAGCATACTGCAAGGAGCAAGGAATTAGGCATCAACTTACTGCTGCCTATACCCCACAGCAAAATGGGATAGCCGAAAGAAAGAATCGAACCATCCTTGACATGACAAGGAACTCACGTCGTGGGAGTTCATCTAACCGTAGCCGAGGACGAGCTCGAGGAAGAGGTCGAGGCTATGCACAAAATCGAGGCCAGTCTCAAGAGTGGAGATTTACTCGAGGAAAGGCGCATATCCAATGTCACAATTGCAAGCAATATGGACATTATGCCAATGAATGTTCACATAAAAATGGTGAGCATGTCAACATGGCAGAATCAAGTGGAAATACTGATGAAGAACTTACAGTCTTGCTAGCACACCATGATTCCAGTAGCCAACAAGATGTTTGGTATTTGGACTCTGGTGCAAGCAATCACATGTGTGGAAAGAAGGAGTTTTTTGCCGAACTAAAAGATGGGGCCTATGGATCTGTAAGTCTTGGTGACTCCTCAAAGTTGCCAGTTGAAGGTAAAGGGAAGATCAAGATCATCCAGAAGGATGGTAAAGAAGAATACATCTCCGATACCTACTACATACCAGGTATGAAGAGCAACATTCTAAGCATTGGTCAACTGCTCCAGAAAGGGTACATTATACATATGGAGAATATGTTTCTCACTCTCAGAAATGCAAGGAGAAAACTTATTGCACGTGTTCAAATGTCAAAGAACCGAATGTTCCCGTTGAAGTTGAACACAAAGATTGGGAGTTGCAACATCGGTGTGATGGAAGATGAGTCATGGAAATGGCATCTTCGATTTGGCCATCTTCATTTCAATGGCCTAAAGTTGTTGTCAAGTGGAGGAATGGTTCGTGGTTTACCCCAGATTGAAGCCACACGCCAAGTATGTGAAGGTTGTGTGCTTGGCAAGCAAGCACGACTATCGTTCCCTGTTGGTGATACATGGAGAGCAAAGGCACCACTGCAGTTGGTGCACACAGATATATGTGGTTCATTGGATCCCATGTCTTATGGAGGTAATAGGTATTTTATTACCTTCATTGATGATTTCAGTAGAAAGACTTGGGTCTATTTTCTCAAGGAGAAGTCAGCTGTCCTAAAAATTTTCAAGGAGTTCAAGGCACTCACAGAGGCTGAAAGTAACCACAAGCTTGTGGCTGTGAGATCAGATAGAGGTGGAGAGTACACCTCCAATGCTTTCCAAGCATACTGCAAGGAGCAAGGAATTAGGCATCAACTTACTGCTGCCTATACCCCACAGCAAAATGGGATAGCCGAAAGAAAGAATCGAACCATCCTTGACATGACAAGGTCCATGCTTAAGGAGAAGAATTTGCCAAAAGAGTTATGGGCAGAAGCTGTAGCTTGTTCGATTTATTTGTTGAATCGATGTCCAACAAAGAGTGTCAAGAGGATGACACCACAAGAGGCTTGGAGTGGATACAAGCCGAATGTTACACACCTAAGAAGTTTTGGGTGTGTTGCATATGCTCAAGTTCCAGAAGCCAAGATGAGGAAACTTGATGATAGAGGTGAGAAGTGTGTGTTTGTGGGCTATAGTGAAGAGTCCAAGGCATACAAGCTCTACAACCCACTAACTGGCAAACTAGTGGTTAGTAGAGATGTCATCTTCAGTGAGGAAGAGACATGGAAGTGGAACAACAAAGAAGTCAGTAAAGAGAAGATCGTCTCCACTGATTTTGAAGAACCAGAAGTTGTACCACCTATTGAGCAACAACCTCCTCAAACAATCACAACAACTCCAGTGCACAGAATTGCAAAGAGTGGTCCTACATCTAGTGAGGAAAGCAACTCCAGTGAGGTTAAGGAGTCTCACAGAGATTTATGGACAAGAAGAAGAAGAAACCAATTTTTTCTGCTTCTATGCAGACCATGAGCCTCTCTCATTCAATGAAGCTGTGGAAGAAAATTGTTGGAAGAAAGCCATGGAAGAAGAGATCCATGCCATCGAGAAGAATGACACTTGGGAGTTAATAAAGCTCCCACCAAATCAGAAGGCTATTGGTGTCAAGTGGGTTTACAAGATCAAACGCATTGCAGATGGAAGTGTGGATCGATACAAATCAAGGCTTGTAGCAAAGGGCTACAAACAGAAGTATGGAGTGGACTATGATGAAGTCTATGCTCCAGTTGCAAGACTTGACACGGTAAGATTACTAATCTCTCTTGCCGCTCAGCATAAATGGAAAATTTATCAATTAGATGTCAAGTCAGCCTTCCTTAATGGAGTTCTTGAGGAAGAAGTGTACGTGGAACAACCAGAAGGCTTCCAAGTACAAGGAAAAGAAGATAAGGTGTATCGTTTGAAGAAAGCTTTGTATGGCCTCAAGCAAGCACCACGAGCTTGGAACTCAAGGATTGACAACTACCTTCACCAAAATGGATTTCAGAAATGTCCATACGAGCATTCAGTTTACATGAAGAACGGTGAAAAAGGGGAGTTCTTAATTATTTGTCTCTATGTAGATGACTTGTTGTTTACAGGAAACAATGAAGCAATGTTCTATGAGTTCAAGCAATCCATGTTCAGTGAATTCGAGATGACTGGCAATGGATTAATGTCATACTTTCTTGGCATAGAGGTGAAGCAAGAAAGTGACGGTATCTACATCTCTCAACAAAAGTACATGAGAGATATATTGGAGAAATTCAATATGGACAAGTGCAATATTGTCAACACTCCAGTTGCAACTGGATTGAAGCTGTCCAAGGAAGGAGAAGGTGAGTTTGTAAACTCAACCGTGTACAAAAGCTTGGTTGGAAGCCTAAGGTACCTTACAATCACAAGACCTGATATAGTTTATGGTGTTGGACTCGTGAGTCGATACATGGAAACACCAAGGGAGTCTCATTGGCTGGCCGCCAAGAGAATTTTGAGGTACATAAGAGGTACTCTAAACTATGGTCTATTTTATAATTTTGGTGAAAATGCAAAATTATTTGGTTATTCAGATAGTGATTGGGGAGGTGACCAAGATGAAAGGAAAAACACAACTGGCTATGTGTTTTTTCTAGGATCAACAGCTTTCTCATGGACTTCAAATAAGCAATCAATTGTTGCTTTGTCATCATGTGAAGCCGACTATGTTGCTGTAGCCTCAACCGTGTGTGAGGCAATTTGGTTAAGAAATCTGTTGAAGTCACTTCAGTGTGTCATCCACAAGTGGAATCGACTGTGATTCATGTGGATAACGTGTCTGCAATCAAACTTGCAAAGAATCTTGTTCAACATGGAAGGAGCAAGCACATTAATACCAGGTTCCATTTTCTAAGGGACCATGTGAAGCAAAAGACAATTGAGCTTGTCTATTGTCACACAAAGGAACAAGTGGCTGACATCTTCACTAAGCCACTACCAGTTGAATCATTCCGGTTATTGCGTGAAATGCTAGGCATGAAGGCGTTTTGATTTGAGGGGGCGTGTTGGAAATTCAAATAAAAACAGGCTGTAAAAGGTTGCTTCTAGCTGTTAGTTTCTTTACAGGTTATATCCACACATGCTGCAACTACAAAGACTAAAATTTCCTCCATGTGCTAGCTGAAATGGTGATGAAAGACAGCAAGTGTGCTGCCATGTGATGTGCTAGCAGGAAGACAGCAGTGTGCTGTTGTGTATTAGCCGAAAGAGTGTTGATTGCAAGCTGGAAAAATAGTTGCATATGTGTGCTAGACTGTCCAAAGTTCTTGCATGTGTTTTAAAGGGTGTAAAGATGTTAAACACCCCATTCATTGCATGTGTTGTTGCATTGTTTATCAATTTCTGTTTTGTATAAATAGGCCATCTTGCTAAGCTTTATAGCATCCCATCCAAATCCCATTTCCATTCTCATTTTCAGCTTGTAAGCTTTAAGAGTTGTAAACTCTTCTAATATTTCAAAGTGTTTGTTATCACCAAGCTTGCTACTTCTTTCATATATCAAAGTCCAAGTGTTTTACCAAAGCTTGTTGCTTCCCTCCTTTCTCTATTTCTTTGTCCAATTTTTATTGAGAGTGAAAGTGAGAGGTGTGATAGAGTTTGTAAACTTATCACCCACATATTTTGGTATTGAGTTAGTAAACTTTAGAATACCAACAGTCTTCATGTTTTTTCTAGGATCGATGATTGACTTTAATTACGAAGCGTTAGCGCGGAGCTGGGGACGATAAAAGATAAAGGTCATGTGGTTGCAGACTTGTTACTTTTCTTTTCTTATTTCCTGGTTTTTTTATCAGCATATTTAGTTGCTTGTAATCTGGTTTTAGCTTTGTAGTTGACAGTTAGGTCATGTTTGGCATTGGCACCCTACATTTTACGGTAACTTAGGATTTTTTTTGTAATTATGTTATTAATAAGTGATGACTGAAGACACGTGGCAATACTACAATGGTTGTTGCCATGTCAACTCATATGGTTAGGAATGGTTGTAATTGGTTAAAAGTTAGTTAGAATCTGTTGAATCAGTTGGATAGAATCTGTTGATGGATAAGGAAGGGTAGATTAGTCATTAAGAAATGTGTAGTCTATAAAAGCCTTGTAAACCCTTGGTTATCTTTCATTCAATACAATCAGTGTTGTCTTTATACTTTTGTGATTCATTTCTTTCAGTTCTTCTTCTTGTTCTTCTTCGCATACTCTTATCTCATAGCTATGGATTGTTGGTTTGCATCAGTTATCATGGTATTTGGAGCTGTTGGTCCGATGTGGGTATATGGAGGTTCTTGGGCTCCGCGGGTTTGTTCTGTAATCTGAATTTCTGGGCGTTTTTGCTGTGGTTTTTTCTGTCAAGATTCAACCTTTGGGCATTATTGGGAATTTTTTTTCATCAACAAGTATGTCGATTTTCGTTGATATGTTTTGATTCGTAGTTGTGGTTTGCTTTTATCATGTTTCTTGAGGCACAAAGCCATTATTTGGTTAAATTTGTTGAGGCACGAAGCCATTCTCTTGATTTGATTGCTGAGGCACAAAGCCATTATTTTTTAGAATCTGTTGAGGCACAAAGCCATTCTTCAAAGTTTTTCTTGGATTGTTTGTGTTTGTAGCTATTTCTATGTAGTATTCTAATTGTGAAATGACTGTTCCTGGTGTGAAAATTGAGGGAGTCTTGGGAATGTTGACAATAAAGCTTAATGATATGAATTTTTCGAAGTGGGCATTTCAATTCAAGTCAGTGTTAAAAGGGTATAAGCTGTTTGATCATTTGGATGGATCTACTGTCTGTCCTCCAAAGTATGTCATACATACAAATAATGGGGTTACTACGGAAATCACAGCAGCTTTCTTGGAATGGGAATCGGTTAATATGGCGTTGTTAAGCTTACTTCTGGCTACTTTGTCTGATGAAGCAATTGAGCATGTTCTTGGGTGCAGAACTGCACATGAAGCTTGGTGCAGTCTTCAAGATAGGTATGCTTCAGTGTCCAAAGCTCGAGTTAATACCCTGAAAACTGAATTTCAGACGGTTCCAAAAGGTGGGGATTCAATAGATCAGTTCTTGACAAAACTCAAGAATATTAAAGAACAACTTCTCATTGCTGGTGAAATTGTCTCAAATAATGATTTTATCTTGGCTGCTTTATTTGGTTTACCTAGGGAGTATTCTACTATTAGAACTGTGTTTCTTACTAGAGATACACCACTCTTTTTGAGAAAATTTCGTGAACAATTGTTGTGTGCTAAAAGGGAGACTGAATCTGTTATGAATAGTTTATCTCACAACTCGGGCCTATATATGCAAGAATCATCACAAAGTTCATCTCAGGGATCTACTAGCAACTCTGGAGGACTTCCCTTCATAACTGGTGGTGTTTTAACTCAAATGCCACCTTGAGCTTCATCTTTTGGAATGCATTCTTCTGGTTCATCACAGAACAATGTTTCTAATGGTTTGTTGCCATTTCAGTCTTCTTCCATGCCAGTTCCTTCTAATATACCAATGATATATCCTCATTTTCCTGGATCTTTGTTTACTGCTTCACAACCTGTATTCCCGGGATATTCTGAATTTCCAAGTGCATATGGATTTGTGGGAAATATTGGTGCTACAAGGCAGTTCTCAAATCACAATTCTGGTTCGAGGCCTTTCAGGTCCAATAATAATAATGGAAATAGAGGTTTCAGGTCTTCACAAGGTGGCAGAGGTTAATTTTCTGGTAACAAACAAATGCCTAATAATTGGAATTCTTGGTCTGGTAGTACTGAAACAAAATCACACATTTGTTCCAGAGTGCCAAATTTTCTCAAAAAGGGGTCACACAGCTCCAAATTGTTGGAAAAATCCACAAATGCAAGTTCCAGTGGTCCAGTGGTTGAGTACCAGATTTGTGGGAAGAAGGGTCATAGTGCATTGGACTGTTATCATAAGAATAATTTTGCATATCAGGGTAATCCACCATCTGCATCCTTAACTACAATGCAAGCTCAAGTTCAGCCAACTTTCTTGCCAAATGACTCATGGATTGTTGATAAGGGTGCATCACATCACATGACTGTAGATGTGAATGCTCTTCAACAAGCTACTCTTTATGAGGGTACTGATCAAATTACAATTGGCAATGGGGAAGGTTTGCTAATTCAGCACATTGGATCTGCCAAATTACACACATTACCTCATTCTTTAATTTTGCGAAATGTGTTACATGTTCCCATTATTGCGGTTAGCTTGCTATATGTTACACAATTATGTAAAGATAACTTCTGCTGGTTCATATGTGATGAACATAATTTTTTTGTGCAAGACAAGGTAACCAAGGTTGTGATTTACCAAGGAAGGAGCAATGATGAAGAGTTGTTTAAGATTCCTACCAAGTTGATTACAAGTGCTGCAGTGAAGTCTAAGAGTAAGCCTATTAGATTAATTGGTCAGAAAGTGAAGCATGAGATTTGGCATCAGAGATGTGGACATCCAAGCAATGAAGTTTTGTCTGCAATGATATAACAATCTCAAATAACTAGTACTGATGATAGTATACAGCATATGTGTTCGCATTGTATTCCAAGAAAAATGAGTAGATTACCTTTTCTAGATAAGAAAGACAAATGTACATTTCCTTTTCAAAAGATTCATTCTGATCTTTGGGGACCTTCACCCACTAAGTCTGTTGAAGGATTAAGATATTATATTAGCTTTGTGGATGAGTTCTCTAGATATGTCTGGATATTTTCATTGATTAATAAATCAGAAGTCTTTGCTGTCTTTCTCAAGTTCTACAATTTTGTGTATACTCAATTCAATGTTGGTATTAAAAGCATTCAAATGGATGGAGGATGAGAATACATGAGTAAGAGATTTTAGGATTTTCTAGAACATAAAGGGTTTCTTCATAAAGTTTCATGTCCTTATACCCCTCAGCAAAATGGAATTGCTGAGAGAAAACATAGGTATATTATAAAGACTGCTATAACCCTTATGACTACTGCTGGTTTATCTCAAGAGTTATGGTTCCATGCATGTACTCATTATGTGTTTCTAATTAATTAATAGAATGCCTTATAAGATTCTGAATTGGCTGTCTCCTTATCAAATGATGTTTGGTGTTACTCCTTCACTGCAAGATTTGAAGGTGTTTGGTAGTACAGTGTATCCATATGTCAGACCATACAATCATAATAAGCTACAATCAAGAGTTATGTTATGTATTTTTCTTGGATATGTAACTGGATATAAAGGTGTAATCTGTTTTCATCCTCAAACTCGAAAATTCATTATTTCTAAGGAAAACTAATGAAAAAGGCTTGAAAACTTTGAGTTTTAACGATAAAGACAAAATAAAGGGTAAAGTGAATAGTACCAGGATTGACTTTTTAGGGTAAAAATGTGGTTTTTCGTTAAAGTGAACAGTACTGCGGGCTTTTCGTTAAAACTCCCTTATTTCTAGGCATGTTATACACAATGAAGATATGTTTCCATGCAAGTCAAGTTCTGGAGTTTCAAAAATTCCATCTCAGGATGTAATATGTCCAGAGGTCACAAATCACCCCTCATCTGCAACATTTGTTCTTCTAGTGAATCCTAGAATTGATATCTCAGTACCAAACAATGTGCATCTGTCTCCAAGCAAGAAAGTGCAAGTTTTGAACTTTGAATTTGCAACTCAAGTGTTACAGTTACATCATCAAGACTCAAGGTTTGCAGTTGACAATACTTCTTCATCTCAACAATCTGAAACAACTTTTCCATCATCTCCAAATCCAACCTCTATGTTACCTGTCCTTTCTCCTGCACAATTGGAGGTAATTCTTCACCTTGATACTTCTGATATTAGTGATTCTTCACATGGTGATACACATACTTATAGGATACAAACCAGGTTACAAACTGGGATTATTTCTAGAAATGATTATTCTGGTTATATTGCATCTATACCAAAACTATCTACTTTACAAGTTACAGAGATGGATAAGTGTCAAAATGGTTTTTTTTTTCTGGCTTCCATCCATGATATTGCTGAACCAACATCATTTCGAAGTGCTGCAACAAATTCAAAATGGCAGAATGCAATGCAAGATGAATATGATGCCCTTCGAAGTCAAGGCACTTGGATCTTAGTTCCTCCACCTAGTCATCGAGCAGTTATTGGAAGTAAGTGGGTCTATAAACTGAAGAAGAACTCAAATAGTTCAATTTCAAGGTACAAAGCACGAATAGTTGCTCAAGGGTACTCTCAAGAACATGGTCTGGATTATTTTGAGACCTTCAGTCATGTTGTTAGGCATACTATTGTAAGACTCATTATTTCACTTGCAGCACAACATAAATGGGAATTGAGACAACTTGATGTTAAAAATGCATTCTTGCATGGTGATTTAGAGAAAGAGGTTTATATGAAACAACCACAAGGCTTTATTGATTCACAGCATCCAAATCATGTCTGCAAGTTGATAAAGTCTATTTATGGTTTAAAACAGGCACCTCGAGCCTGGAATGCTAAATTCACTGGTTATTTACCTGCAATGGGATTTATAATGTCTCAATCTGACACAAGTCTATTTGTGAAGTATGATGGAGTTGATGTGGTTATATTACTACTCTATGTGGATGACATAATCCTAACTGGTTCTAATTCAGAGAAGGTGCAAGCAGACATTACAGAGCTAGGGGATGTGTTTGATCTTAAGGATATGGGCAAACTATCATATTTCTTAGGACTGCAGGTTAAATACAAAGCAAATGAGGATATATTCCTCAGCCAATCTAAATATGCTAAAGACTTGTTGCACAAAGCAAGTATGGATAGTTGCAAGCCGGTGAATACACCTTGTCGACCACACACTCAGTTTCTTGATTAAGAAGGAACACCTATATTTGATCCTACTTTATATCGGATTTTGGTAGGAGCGCTGCAATATCTAACATTTACAAGACCCGATTTAGCATATGCTGTCAATGCTGCTTGTCAATATATGAACAATCCCACTAATGTACATTATGATTTGCTCAAAAGGATTTTGCGCTATGTGCAAGGCACTATTAACTATGGTTTGACTTATTCAGCTGCAGCAAATAACTCCCTTGTAGCTTTCTCAGACTTAAATTGGGCAGCTGATCCTAATACTTGAAGATCAGTCATTGGATTTGTTGTTTATTTGGGACATAATCCAATCTCGTGGCAATCTAAGAATCAATCTTCATTTTCAAAAAGCTCAATTGAAGCCGGGTGTAAATGCCTTACTCATTGTGCTGCTGATATTACTTGGATTCATAATTTGTTGTGGGACGTACATCAGTTTGTGTCTGAACCTCCTCTTATCCATTGTGATAACTTGTCAGCACTCGCTTTGTGTTCTAATCTTGTGTTTCATACCAGAATTAAACATCTTGACACTGATATCCATTTTGTTCAAGAAAAGGTTCAGAAGAAGGACTCACTGCTTCAATATATCCCAACTGAGGAGCAAACAGCTGATATTCTAACCAAAGGATTACACAGTCCAATATTTTTCAAACATTGTTGCAATCTTCGACTTGGTTCCCTAGCCGAGATTGAGGGGGGATGATGACTGAAGGCACATGGCAATACTACAATGGTTGTTGCCATGTTAGCTTATATGGTTAGGAATGGTTGTAATTGGTTAAAAGTTAGTTAGAATCTGTTGAATCAGTTGGATAGAATTTGTTAATGGATAAGGAAGGGTAGATTAGTCATTAAGAAATGTGTAGTCTATAAAAGCCTTGTAAACCCTTGGTTATCTTTCATTCAATACAATCAGTGCTTTCTCTATACTTTTCTAATTCATTTCTTTCAGTTCCTCTTCTTCTTCTTCTTCTTCGCACACTCTTATCTTATAGCTATGGATTGCTGGTTTACATTAGTTATCAATAAGGCTCTTGCAAAATTTTAAATTTGGATACAAATTCTTTCATCTTTCATTCAGCGTGTGCGTGTTTTTAAAATAATTCAACCCATCAGTGGGGGTTTTGTTTCAAAGGATTTTCGTTAATGAGCCTTTCAGTTCTTCAGATCAAGAAAGTCATATGATCTATGTTACGGTTGTATGTTTATTTAATTTTTTTTTTCAAACGAAATTTTTTGTTAGATTAGATGCTAGATTAGTCACCGACGGAGTTTAAACCCACTTTGTTATGTAAGGCTCAACACTTTTCCACCACTATGGTAAAAGGCCACTTGCTGTTTATTTAAAATTTTGGGTTAGCTGTTTAATTAGCGTTAGCTTCCTATTTTTGTGGAAAAAGCTTTCTTAAACTGAAAGGCTTTTTTTTGGTTGAAGAGACCTATTCTTTCTCAACTAAGTGGTTTTGAGCCCTTGTATTACGTCGGTGACTAATCTAACAAAATATATCGTGTGGTTTTAATCCCCGATTTTGTGAGCATTCTCTCCTCAACTACTCCAACGTTAAAGTCCTTCAAAAGTCTATATATACTAGGGTTCTTGCTAGGTAAAAAATACACTTGAAAAACCTAAGAAAAACTTGGATCTTCCTTAGTGCAAAGGAAGGTCTAAACAGAGGTGATTATGTGCTATTATATCCTGGGAACGGTGTGGTATTTGTGATTGCTTGCGCAACTTGGGTAAAGCCGTGAAACATCTTAAAGAAAGCGACATTGTCCGCGACTCAACCCAAGAGAATTTTGCATTCTTTGTTATCCTGGTAATGTCGTTCTTTGTCTTTGAATTTGTGCAGTACCATCAACAATCTACAATATATTAACCTGTTTCCTCTTAATTATTCGACCGACGAGAGAAGTCTGAGAAAGAGTGATTGTTCCATTGGGATATGAAATCATTTGGGTGTAGTTTGATCCACTTTAGCAGTTTCTTTTTAATTTGTTGATCACTCTTGCGGATCTCTGCTGTCTCTAAATTCATGCTTTACTGTGTCTCCACATATGTGCCTCAACTTAACTCTATACCCAAAAATGTTAAACGTTTTCAAAAATTTAAAAAAAGCTAAAAGTTAAAAAGGAAAACAAGCATCAAACAGCCATCCAAACTCCACCGCCAACCAAACGATGTCGACAGCCACCCACCCCAACCACGCCATGCAGCTCCTTATTGCCAGAAAAAACCTTCTTTTCTCTCTCTCTCTCTCTCTCTCTCTCTCTCTCTCACGTTACTTTCTTCCTCTTCGTCTCTCTATGAACACGCGCACTAGATCGTGATGGATCCAACCCGTCATAAAACAAAAATTTCTGTGAATTCTGGAATTGAGGGATGAGAGAGATATATGAATCGACACGCTATAGACAAACAGAGAGATCTGAATCGTCGTGAAGAAACAATTCAAACATCAGATAGATCGATGCGGCTTCACTAGAGAAAGGAGAAAAGAGCTTAGTTGGCCGTGAGGAAAGGAGTCGCAGCCGACATGAGACGATCTCTCTTGTCGTTGTTTTTCTCTTCAATTTTTAATTTTGATTTTATCTTATAAAAAAGTTAAGTTAAGAAACGTATGTCAAAAAATTACAAAGAAGACAAAAAGGATATACAAATTCGGGAACAGAAAATCCGTGGCCTTTATTTAAGTGAGTGGTTAATTATACTAATATTCTTTGAGATTTTTTGAGTTTTCACAAAACTCCATCAGATTTGAAACGTTGTACAAACATCCATTCACGTTTTAATTCACCTTTACAAATACCCATTTGGTTAAAAATCTGCCTATTAAAAAGACAATCATACCCTTTTAATTAATTACTTTAAAAAATAAAAAACTTTTATAAATAAATTAAAACAGAAAATTAAATTAAGAATTAAACAAAACAATTAAAAAATTAAAAAATAAAACTAGCATGCGAACCACGATATGATCGAATTGAGCGATGGGTACTCTACCAAATTGAAAGTCTTGGACAGAAACGGAGGAACCGGAATGCCCTACAGACATTCCAAAGGCTGCGGCGGAACAACCATGTTGGCATCGCCGCTACCCATAGATGACGTTGGAATTGAAACCTTTTCAATGAAGTCAAAAGCACCCAATGGGTTTACAGAAGAGAAGGCTTTGAAATCTATTAGAGGAGAAGTGAACGAAGGAATCGGCTGAGAACCCAGCAACGGTTCCGACATTTTTGGTCGAAATGCCGATAACCCAATTAGTTTCAGGTCAAATTTAGCCGAAGTTGGTGGAGACTTCGGGTGGCTCTTGTCTTTTGGGTCCATTGAACTAAACTCTCACTCTTTGTTAATGGCACAGAATTGGGTTAAGAGAGAGACAAGAGGGTTGAATTACACAAAACTTGTAATTTAATTTTTAATATTATGTGTAATTCTTAATTTGATATTCTTTTTTTATTGATTTATAAAAGTTTTTTATTTTGTTAAGTAATTAACGGGTATGGTTGTCTTTTTATAGGCAGATTTTCGACCAAATGGGTATTTGTGCAAGTGAATTAAAACCTGAATGAATGTTTATGTAATATTTCAAACCTAAAGGGGTTTTGTAAAAACTCAAAAAACCTCAAAATGTATTAATGTAATTAACTCTTTTAAGTGAGTGACTGAAAGTTCAAGCCATAAAACCAGGCCATAAGTAAAAAAAAGAGTTAGTGAGCTATGGCAGCAAGACAATAGGAATATACATACATGGCTTACAGGATCCACATGGGATGTCACAATCCAACCCCCTTAAGGGCCCAACGTCCTCGTCAGCACACACGCAGCTAAGGTTAGGCTCTGATATCAAATTGTCACATCCCAGCCCGAACCCCCACCACATCCCGGGCTCGACTCCACCATAGCACGATATTGTCCGCTTTGGGCCCCGACCACACCCTCAGGGTTTTGTTTCTGGGAACTCACACGAGAACTTCCCAGTGGGTCACCCATCATGGGATTGCTCTCGCGCGCTACTTGCTTAACTTCAAAGTTCTGATGGAATCCAAAGCCAGTGAGCTCTCAAAAGGCCTCGTGCTAGGTAGATATGAGAATATACATATAAGGCTTACAGGATCCACTCCCCTGGGCGATGTGGGATGTCACACTAAGGAAATCTTTATATCTCTAAAATAATATTATTTTCAATAGGAGAGTCCTTACTTCTTATGGTTTAATTCTTCAATTTGAGATTTTTACGATTTTATGTGACAATTTGATTAGATACAATTTTTTGTTCATGTTTATTTTTTTTAATTAATTTCATATTATGTTGACTTAAAATATTTAGATACTAATTTTTTCCTTCACAAAAAAACATAACTAAAATCACTATATATTATTGAGGAGGGATGGTTTCTCCGATTCATATTCAACTTTCCCCGTTTCAAATTTGCCAAGATCATCCCCCACCACTTCATCACCGGCCATCATGCTCCTCCTCAACGGCAACATCATCCCTCACCTCTTCATCACTATCATCCACTACGTCGTCCTCTCCGAGGACCACACCGTCCAGAAGCTCCTCCTCTTTTACCTCGAGATCATCTACAAGACTAACTCCAAGGGGAAGGTCCACGATCTCCTGCAGCCCCATGATCTGACGACTCACCTTTCTCATCTCTTCCCTCACCGCGGGGTCTACCCCAAGCATCAAGTCCAGCTTCAGCAGTAACTACATCAGGGACTCGTTCATCCTTAGCTTCTTGCGCTCACTTGTCTTCACTTGTAGTATTTATTCGTTCTTTTCTGAACATAATAACCCCTCATTATAAAACCCGTATAGTTTCCAGAAAATAATACTACGTATATACATACGAATACCAATGCACAAGGCCCGAAAATAAAAACCGAAGTATGCCATGTCATAACGTTTCCGCACTAAAAGATGTAAGCCAGGTGAAATAAATATAAAGTAGTATGCTAGTCGGAGTCACCTAATGTGACCTGTATGACTAGACCTGATGCAGGACAGAACCAAGGGTATCGAGGAGAGTGGAATAGATAACCTGGGATTTGTTCAACCAAGGGCAACGGAGCTTGCTCACGTCGCTAATCGTGGATTCACTCACACGACCAAGCCAAATGCTTGATTGGGGAATGAGAAATCACTCACTTCAATTGCACAAAGCAAAATATATTTTAATTCATTCCAGTCTTCCATTCAAGACTTCCTAGTACAATATTTATAAGGGTTTACAAATTAATTGACCTTAGGTTTCTACAACACCTTTTCAACTTCCAAAATAACTTAACAAATTCCTAATAATTAAAATACAAAACCTTTGTTATTCCAAACCATATTAATGGTTTCAAATTGTTTTCTTCAAGGCCTGCCTCCTGCATCAAGACCTATAGCTCATCAGTATATGCTAGCACACGAGTTGGAACCACCTATTGTGGTCTGTATGACAGGGCTGAGTGTAAATATGTACGCTCAAGTGCTACGATCACATGAAGGCTGTGCAAATAATTGCGGATCACCTATAAGTAGAAACCATCTATTGTGGTATGTACGACAAGGCTGGCACCAAACTTAGATCCAAGGTGAGCGTACGGTGCGGGAGGTGAACATCACGTGAAGGACTGTGCCTTAACCTCGGGCGGAAGCACTAACACCGGGGTGCAACAATGATGAGCTCTAAATGCATCTATGCATAACAATGTGTAATGCAACCAATACCATCACAATATACTCACCTGAAGCTTACCTGAGCCTCTGCAGCATCAAACAATATAATTCACGATTTATAATAATGCAATACTTAAAATGTAACTCATTTTCAACATGGCATTTAAAGCATAAATCATTTTAAAAATGTTTTGGAAACCATGATGTGTATATATACATACATACATATACATACATACATACATACACACATATATATATATATATATAAAGCAAATGCCCACTCACTTATAAGTAGCAGGATCGTAGCCCCCCCAATCTCGCTTGTCCACGCTCGTCCTCGAGGTATGTTTCACCTATATGCAAAATAACTAATTTTTCATTAATTTTAAAGCACATACATAAACCCAAGGAATAACTTCTCATACGTTGCTCAAATGGGGAGTTTGAATATACTAAAATGATCTACTCGACAACACGAACACCCCTATATTTTTAGAATAATTTTTGGACGTCACACGCCCCCTCAAGCGCAAGCACGTGCCTGGCACACTAATGGAATTCCTAACGGCGTTAGGGAATATTTCGTTAAAATAGTAGAATATTCCGTTAAACCCTAATGGAGTTACTTGACGCTGTCAGTATATTCCGTCAAAGTTGACGGAATATTCCTCTTCTTCTTCAGTGACTCGCTGGAATCCGCCGCCGGCCACCGTCTGTACTCGCTATTTTTGGAAAAATTTCAAAATTTAATATCCTCTTCAATTCTCAATCAAAATCCATGAAACTTATATGGATTTGAAGGTCTTGAAGAGTAGAACACAACCATACCTATTAGAGGTCCAAAATCTAACGGAAAACGGTTAGAATTATCCTTGGAAAAACCGACCAAAATTAGAACTTCAAGAACTCGACTATTCCGACGTCCAAACCACTCCAAAATTGTTCCAATATGTTAGAGAAGTTGAGTGGGTACCTTACTAAGCCTTAAAACCTTGAAATCATGTTAGGATCATGACAGAGCAAACTTCACCTCGCCGGAAGTTATGGTTTCTCGAGTTCCCATAATCCGTTCTTCAAACTAAGGGTACGGTTAGGTTCCTAAGCTCGCAAGGAACACGAAGGTGGTCTTCAAAAGCTCGATCCGTGTGAATTGATGATGGTTGGGTGTATGGGTGCTATGGTGTACGGACGAGGAAAGTTCGAGAAGGTGAGGGAGAGAAGAATAATGCTTACGTGTGTGGGTGTGTGTGTGTGCGCGCGCGCACAGAATTGGTCAAAAGAAAATGATCACAAGCCCTGATTGGGCTGCCGTGAGGAAGAGAGAGAAAGTTAGGTTCTAGTTGGCCCAAGGAAAACAAAACAACCCAAATCTGATTGGCTTAAGAATATAGGAACTAAAATGATTGGTGAATAAGTAATAGGCAACCCAAAACTATATTTCTACCCAATCTCGATCTTTAATCGTCGTAACATTTTCGTTAGAAATCCGATTTGACCCTAACTCGCGTCGACATGCTTGTGATGTCAAGTATTATTTAATAACAACGGCGAGGAAATAATTTAAAACTACATATGTGCATCCACATCACCAAGCCAACGAGGGCATATTCGTCACTTTACACAATCGGGGAGAAAAATTATATAATAATTTGGGACGGGTCATCACACACGTGGCACAAATGTGGCAGTCACGCTAGCTCTTAATGGATCAATGGATGAAAAATGTAACGGATGTATTATATTGAAATAAAATAGTACTTGAGGTATGAAAGTGAAATGTTTTAAAGATGTTGTAAGGAATTGAATCGACCCTAAACCTGAGGTGGTAAAGTGTAATTTATTCATATATATAATAAAAGTGAAGTGTTATTGACACTCTAAAAATTTCATTTTACACTTTTCACAAGTATATTTTTCTTTTCAAATATAAAAAATTTAGTATGTAAAATAAGAATTTTACTAGAATCCGTGGCAGCTCAATCAGAGCTTGTTAGAGTTACAATAACAATTTCCATAATAAAATACCATCACCCCATCTTCCTTGAATCTGTGGAGAAAAAAAAAAATCATTTTGCTGGGATTGTCTGGTGAGTCCAGCAATAATCGTGTCAGGCAAGTAGCCTTCCAGCAGCACAGCAGCACTCAAGGTGGTGGGCCACATTTTCCACTTATTGTGTCCCTATGCAATTCCTATATATGAGTATTGAGTACATACATTATGTATTCGGTAAATTCTTATACTTTAAGAACTCCCTTTCCGATTCATTAGAGATTCGTTTGGTTCCTATATTTGTTTTATACCTATTTATTATGATAATTGGCCTTATTTACAGACTCTACTAAAGATGCTCTAATACATATCATAATCTCAACAATACAAATCGAAAAACAAAGCATTATGACATCAAATGGTTAACAAAAACTATGCTAATGTAAATTTCCCAAATTACTTCGACAAAAAATCCCCAAATTACAAATCACAGAACAAAAGTTCTGCAACCAATTTCCTCCAACCCTTTAACAAAGCATTCTACAAACCGCAGAACAAAAGACATGCGAACCTGTGCGGGTACCACGACGAGGAACTGAAGAGGAGGGCGAAGGCCGTGGAGTGAAAGAGGAAGAAGAAGATGACAGCATCTTGATTTTCTTTCGAACCGAGTTGACTCAGTATAAGTAATACGAGTACTATTTAGTACATAATTTGCACTAAACATCCAAAACCGTATTAACTATCATATCTGATCCCTTATACGGACTGACAAACAAGGCCGAAGATTAAACTGAACACTTCTTGGTCTTGATTGATCTTCAAAGAATATTGTCATGTGCTTTTTTTTTTTTTTTTTTTTTTTTTGGGAACCAAAAGAATTGCTAATTAATTGTGGGAATTTAATTATTTTGCAGTTGTCATTTTATCATAGTGATAAAAAAAAACAATCATGCATGTGTATTCTTTTGTGGATTCGATTCTCACTAGCTTCTGTTTTTTTTAACAACTAATTATCCAATCCAATAACAATATAGCTCTACTAATATTATATATATATATATATATATATATATATATATATATCTGTAAAATACCCATAAGAGTAGACTGAGAGCTTAAAATCGTAGAATTTTCAAAGGTGTTAAAATCGTGGAATTTTCAAATTTAATCAATATACGTTGTTGGACTAAAACATGAAAAGTCACTAGCATATTTCCAAAAACTAATTCGGTATTATAAAGGTCTTAAAGAATTTTTATTTTCATATCTAACATAAGAGTGATGTTGTTTAAACATAGAAAATTAACATATTTGTTCTTATACTTCTAATATATAGGTGAATGCCACATATATTAGTGGGACTCATCTACATTAAAAATATATCATCAAGTGAGTTAGATTTTTGTGTTAAATAACGTTATTAAAAATGAGATTCATAATTAACTTTAGAAGGTTCAAAACTTTCCACTCTGGCTCCTGTCCATTGGCATGGGAATGTAAATAGCAAGCACACAAAGTTGAGAAATTATTCGGTGTGCCCAGAATACGAGATAGTATACCACATGTGTTAATGTAAATGTAGAAATATAGAGAATAATCTGAATGATAACTTTGAGGTACGATTTGAATCGTTTCCTTAAAGTGTTATTTGCCCTCACTCGAATGAGTTTGTTAAAGGGTTCTTGACAAATCACTTCTAGGATATAATAAAATATGGAATATTCGATTAGCAAAACCGAATTGTATTCCCTTAGAAATAACTAGAAAGAAATTGTATAAATGTGATGGAGATAAGAGAGAGAGCAAAGAAATTGTGTATACAACATATTTCTGAATGAAATTCTCTTCTACCAATTTACCAATATATAGAAGAGATTGCGCCCATTAGACATATCCTTTGGATACATCCTTTGATTTTGGGTATGCCTTCTCGCCATGAGATACAACTGAATTAATATTACAGTAATATGCCCAATACGCATGTCTGACGCAAAACATCAATTACCAAAGGTTATGTCTGTTAGTAAACTATGCACTAGTCAGACATGTCTTTTAGCAAAGTTGAAAAGTCACATTGCTTTAATTTGATGAAGAGTAACCGTTGGGCAAATACCCAACTTCTTCCACACGAATACATTAATATATTATTACAATATTCAACAGTCCTCCCATATTTTAAAAATATATAATAAATGACATATAAGAATTTTCTCCTTATAATTAATCACAAGCATACCAATATAGTCATTCATACAATAAATGTGTCCTTCGAATTAAACCTTTAATTAGTATAAGTAATTTAAAGTTATAACGAATGTGATGGTGACCTAAGTTTAAACCAACTATTCTTATGTTAAAACTGGAATCACTACACACATGACTATGTCTTATTTCCTTAAAGAAATTTCTGAACTAATTAAGCACTATTATGACCTTGTGCTTCATCCTGGTTCAATGAACATTTATAAGAGAAAACATAACTCTTGGTTCATTCTCATGTCTCTGCTACTATAGACATAACACAAATAACCTCATTAAGAGATAAGACTCATCTTTCTAAACGTAGCGATCTTGCACTAATTATTTTGGAATGAGCTATATATTAATTTTTAGTGCTTTCACAACCAGGAGAGATTGCGCCCATTAGACATATCCTTTGGTTTTGTATATGCCTTCTCGGCATGGGATACATCCTTTGATTTTAGGTATGCCTTCTCGCCATGAGATACAACTGAATTAATATTACAGTAATATGCCCAATACGCATGTCTGATGCAAAACATCAATTACCAAAGGTTATGTCTGTCAGTAAACTATGCACTAGTCAGACATGTCTTTTAGCAAAGTTGAAAAGTCACATTGCTTTAATTTGATGAAGAGTAACCGTTGGGCAAATACCCAACTTCTTCCACACGAATATATTAATATATTATTACAATATTCAACAATCCTCCCCTATTTTAAAAATATATAATAAATGACATATAAGAATTTTTTCCTTATAATTAATCACAAGCATACCAATATAGTCATTCATACAATAAATGTGTATTTCGAATTAAACCTTTGATTAGTGTAAGTAATTCAAAGTTATAACGAATGCGATGGTGACCTAAGTTTAAACCAACTATTCTTATGTTAAAATCGGAATCACTACACACATGACTATGTCTTATTTCCTTACAGAAATTTCTGAACTAATTAAGCACTATTATGGCCTTGTGCTTCATCATGGTTTCATGAACATTTACAAGAGAAAACATAACTCTTAGTTCATTCTCATGTCTCTGCTACTATAGACATAACACAAATAACCTCATTAAGAGATAAGACTCATCCTCCTAAACGTAGCAATCTTGCACTAATCATTTTGGAATGAGCTATATATTAATTTTTAGTGCTTTCACAACTACTTATCAATAACTTGTTATTACCCATTAAACTTTTAAACTAGTGATGTTCTAGACAAAGTCAGGTTACCATTATTGGTGGCTAATTTTCAGTAAAGGGTTTTAGCCCCATTCCACTAGATGTACTAACTACCAAAGCTCTTGAAAGTGCTTTCGTTAATGGATTCGCCAAGTTATTACTTGATTTAACATAAATAATATTAATAACTCCATCAGTTATTAATTGCTTGACATATTCATGTCTCAAACTAATATGTCTAGACTTTCTATTGTATACCTTATTGTATGCTCTAGACAAAGTAGCCTCACTATCACAGTATAAAGAAATGGATGGCATTGGTTGTGGCCACAACTCTATTTCCAATAACAAATTTCTAATCCATTCCACCTTTTTACCTGCTGCCGCTAATGCTATGAATTCATATTCCATAGTTGAATGTGTTGTACATGTTTGCTTCTTCGAAGCCAAAGAAATTGGTCCTCTGGCAATTGTAAATATTCACCTTGATCTAGACTCATTATCATTAGCACTTGTTAACCAACTTGCATCTGGATATCCTTCAAGTAATGCTGGAAACTCAGAGTAAGTTAAACTCAGGTTAATAGTTCTTTTAAGATAACCAAAAATTCTATTTATTGCTTTCCAATAAGCAGTACCTGGATTACTAGTGTATCTAGAAAGTTTGCTTACTGCAAATGCGATATCTGGCCTAGTACAATGCATTACATACATCAAACTTCCGATTACACTAGCATACTCAAGCTGTGCAATGGACCTACCAAAATTATTAAGCAAAGTTTCACTAGGGTCATAAGGAGTATTTGCTTCTTTTATGTGTAGATTCTTAAACTTAAGAAGCAATTTTTCTATATAATGTGATTGACACAAAGCATAACCCCTACTATGCTTCGTTACTTTAATTCCCAAGATAGTATCTACTTCATTCAAGTCCTCATCTTAAATTTTGAATTTAGATACTCTTTAATTTCATATACACCTTTCATGTTTGTACCCAAAATTAGCAAGTCGTCGACATATAAACATATAACAACACCATAATCATTTGTGAATTTAGAGTATATGCATTTATCAGCATTGTTATGTCTAAATCTATATGATAAAATGGCAAAATTAAACTTTTCATGCCATTGTTTTGGTGCTTGCTTCAATCCATATAACAACTTTACTAATTTACGAACTTTATTTTCATTCCCAGGGAGAACAAACCCTTCTGGTTGTTCTATGTAGACTTCTTCATCCAAATCACCATTTATAAATGTTGTTTTCACATCCATTCGATGCACATGCAAATTATATAAAGATGCCAATGCAAACAATATTCTGATTGATGTGAGCCTAGCTACTGGTGCATATGTATCGAAATAGTCTATTCCCTTTTTCTGCTTAAAACACGTGGCAACCAGCCTGACTTTAAATGTCTGAATAGACTCATCTGTATTGTATTTTCTTCATTTCCAAATTTCATATGGTGACACATGTGTCTTCGTAGATGTAATTCTATTGTGTATATGACATGCAGTAAACAATGCTTCTCCCCATAAATATTTAGGAGTATTTGCATTAATTATTATAGAATTAATCATTTCAGTGAGTGTCGTATTTTTTCTTTCTGCCAAACCATTTTGTTGTGGTGTATAGGGTGCAGTTCTTTAATGTACAACACCATACTCTTCACAAAAGATATCAAATTCATGTGAAAAATATTCACCACCTCTATCACTACGAAGACATTTAATTTTCCTTCCCTTTTGGTTTTCAACTTCAGCCTTATAGCGCTTAAAACACTTAAAAGCTTCATCTTTATTAGACAGTAAATAAACATAAGTGAACTTAGAACAATCATCTATAAATGTGATAAAATATCATTTTCCTCATCTTGTTAAAACTCCATTAAATTCACATATGTCAGAGTGTATTAAGTCTAATAAATTTGTATTTCTTTCGGCAGTTAGAAAAGGTTTCTTAGTCATTTTTGCTTGAATACATGTTTCACATTTATCATTGTAAACATCATTGCAAACAATTAAACCAAGTGTGCGCCTGTATTTTAAAGATCTAAAATTTACATGCACTAAACGTAGATGCCATAAATGAGAGGAAGATTCAACAATATAAGCAGAAGAATTCACTTTGTTATTAATACTTAGTTTGAACATCTCATCACAAGAATACCTATTCCAAACAAACATCCCATTTTTCGATATTATTAACTTGTCGGACTCTATAACAGTCGTTGTACCGATCTTACATAACAAATTTGCAGACACAAGATTCTTTCTAATTTCTGGAACATGTAGTACATTAAGCAATGTCAATTTCTTTCTAGAAGTAAACTGAAGTTCAACGATTCATTTTTCTAGAACTTTGGCGAAATTATGATTCCCCATTAAAACCTCTTGATTGTCTGTTGATACTTCATATGTCTAGAATTGTGTCTTATCATTGCACACATGTATATATAGTAGCCCCTGAGTCGAGCCACCAATCGATCGGATGATTTTATTGCCGTTGCTATATTCATATATTCAGTTCGATAATCATGACAATATGCATCATTGATACCATTGCAACTATGTTATGAATTCCAGAATTATCCACCATATTTGCGCTATTGGTTTTATTGGCATATTCACTTGTTTTTCTGTATCTACAATCATGAATGTAATGGCCTTTCTTTCCACAACGGTATCAGACACCATTTGTATTCTTTTGATTGTTGTTAGAATTAGTCTTCTTAAACTTCCCTTTGTCAATTTTGACTTTGAAGTTCCTTTTGTATTTGTTTCCTTCGACAATGTGAACTTTCGAGGAGTCTTGATTCGCAAAATTGTTATCACCATTTCAAGTTTCCTGTACAATTTGAATGCCCTTTTGCAAATTCTCCAAACTAATATCTTCCACCATGTGTAGAAGTTTTTTTCTATAATTATTCCATGTTTGGGGTAATTTTGCCATAATAGCCCCAACTATCATAGGATCCGGAATAACTATTTTAAGTTCATGAAGCTTTGAGACCAAGAACAATAATTCATGAATTTGGTCTATGATGGGTTTGTTATCAAACATAGTGAACTCATAATATTTGAACATTAAAAATTTATCGGTACTTTTTTTCTCTGTTGTGTACTTGTGTTCAAGTGCTTCCCAAATTTCCTTTGGAGATTGAATGTAGGGGTGGGCATAAAAACCGCCAAACCGCAAAACCGCATCGAACCGTAAGAAAAAAAACCGAAAAAAACCGTGTTGACCGGAGAAGTCAACTTTGAGTGAAAAACCGAACCGAACCGTTCAAACCGATTCCGGTTCCGGTTTCGAATGACTAAGAACCGGCCGAACCGAACCGAACCATTTTATTAATAATAAATAAATAAATTATATATACACACACATGTCATGGTATAATAGGTTGAAAAATTGTGTACAGGAGCTGCTGCTTCTTACTTGCTCTCTGAAGTCTGAAAACCTGCAATTTGCTTCATCATTTTTTTGTTTGTTGACTGATTGACCAGTGCATATGTATTTTAGTTGTCTCTTTTTGTTGACTTGGTGCCACTAACAAAGACATTTGCATTAAAAAAGATGTGTTGTATGCAACTTTATGTAATCAGTTTTAGAAGATGTATTTGAATGCATAATGATTTGGTGTTCAAATAATTTATTATTAGGAACCGTAAACCGGCAAGAACCGAATCAGAACCGGTGTAGACCGAACCGTAATGTTCTAGTAATAAATTTAAGTGGAACCGCACCGAATCGAACCGTTAATATATTTTGGTTTCGGTTCCAATTTAGGGGTGAAACCGCACCGTGCCCACCCCTAATTGAATGTGGGCGTACAAGTCATATAAGTGATCAGATAATGTGCCCAAGATGTGTCCTCTACATACCAATTCATCTTCTTCACACTTCTTTTGATCAACAACTATTTAGTCCGTGTCTTTGTTACTTGGTTCACAAATAGGCTCCAATTTCGAGTCCAACACATATGACATTTAGAACAGTAAGCATGAAACGCATATCGTCCTTCCATCGGGTGAAATTTGATCCATCAAATTTGTCTAGCTTGTAGACATCTTGATTGATAATACATTTAGAACAGTAAGCATGAAACGCATATCGTCCTTCCATCGGGTGAAATTTGATCCATCAAATTTGTCTAGCTTGTAGACATCTTGATTGATAATCTTCAAAGCCATGTTATCAGACTTGTTATCCAAGACGAAACTAACACTTTAAGATTGTTAATGTAAATGTAGAAATATAGAGAATAATCTGAATGATGACTTTGAGGTACGACTTGAATCGTTTCCTTAAAAGTGTTATTTGCCCCCATTCGAATGAGTTTACTAAAAGGTTCTTGGCAAATCACTTCCAGGATATAACAAAGTATGAAATATTCGATTAGCAAAACCGAATTGTATTCCCTTAGAAATAACTAGAAAGAAATTGTATGAATGTGATGGAGAGAGAAGAGAGAGCAAAGAAATTGTGTGGATAGCAAATTTCTGAATGAATTTCTCTTCTATCAATTTATAGGGGAGATTGCACCCGTTAGACATATCCTTTGGTTTTGGATATGCCTTCTCAGTATGGGATACATCCTTTGGTTTTGGATATGTCTTCGCGCCGTGGAATACAACTGAATTAATATTACAGCAATATGCCCAATACGCATGTCTGAAGCAAAGCATCAATTACCAAAGGTTATGTCTGTTAGTAAACTATGCACTAGTCAGACATGTCTTTTAGCAAAGTTGAAAAGTCACATTGCTTTAATTTGATGAAGAGTAACTGTTGGGCAAATACCCAACTTCTTCCACACAAATATATTAATATAATATTAAAATATTCAACAAACTGTGATTTTATAAATGTTCTTCCATCTGTATAATAATACATGATATACTATCCGGTATTCAGAACACATTGAAAAATTTATTCAACAAAGTTAAGATAACCAATTGCCCAACATACAAGTAAACGGTCCTAGATGCAGGTCAAGGCTACCGCGTTCAAGTCTCCCATCAAGTCTTTCATCACTCTTTTCCACTCTTGACTTTTGATGAAAGCCTCGTTCCAATTCATGCATCCTTGCCATATATTGACGTATAAACAATACAGTTTGGTAAAGTAGGAGATCAAATCATTCATCATTAAACAGACAGATCATCGACAGAGAGAAATGGAGAGCAATATGGTTGTTATTTTTGGTGTATTTGGGGCAATGTTTGTGCAAAGCGTGGCCACACAAAAAGTGCATGTGGTGGGAGATAACATGGGTTGGACTATTCCAGTATCTGGGGCACAAGAATATGTAAATTGGGCTGCTGCTAACAACTTCAAAGTTGGTGATACACTCAGTAAGATTTTGCACTCATCCTATAAACACGATGTTCACTCGAATTATAATTTAGAATTCATGAACAAGATATATATCATATTGTGATTTCTCATTATATGCTATAAACACGTTGCTCTATTTACTCATTATATATTGTGATTTCTCATTATATGCTATAAACACGTTGCTCTATTTACTCATTATATTCCTTGTAGACGCTTGTGGTCTAATATCCTAGTAATAAGGTGTTGGGTTTCTACTTATCCATCCCGGGTTTAAAACAAACCTCTCTCTCCCCTAAATTATTTTAATAGTTTCAAATCTGGAAGTTGTACATAGAAGGGATAAAAAAAATCCTGGTAATGCTAGATAGATAGACTAAATCCAGGGACAAAATTTACAAATTAAATGATGTGTCACTAATAGAAATGAGCACGCTTATCAACGTTTAAATAGTAAATCGATCATCAACTTCTATGTCTTTTAGTTTTCAAAATTTTGTCTACAAATTTAGTGTCCATAGCATTACCCAAAAATTCCTTACATATGTAATGAAAACAACGTAAGTTGTAGATAGAAGGGATTACAAACGGTCTTTCTTGAAAGAATAATGGAACTCTAGAAGTTTGAAAGCAACTCACGATTTTCTGACTAAAAATATGATAAACTGAATAACATACAACCCTAAAAGTTGTTTAAATATTCTTAACAAACTTTAGATGCAAAGGAAAATAAAACAGAAAAATTAAAAAAATTAAAAATTAAAAGTACCCTTTAAACTTCATAATACCCAAAGTTTTTGCAAGATGCTCTTTAGATTATCTACATATATTTATTTAAAAAGTATTTTTTAAAAATAATATCAAATAAGTAAAATAAAAAATATATATAAAAGAATAAAAAAAAAGCTAATTGTCATATAGGCAAGCGTGTACGAAGAGACAAGTGATAAAGCCAATGATCAATTCAGCTATGATGTTTGTATGACGAAAGTATATTTCTCAATAGGAAGGAGACAAGTATTTTCCCAAATAATTATACCTCATTAATTAAGTTAAAAGTAAAAAATGGCCATATTATATTAGTAAAGTTTAAAGCTAAATAACCTAATTTTTTTTGTACTCAAAAAATTTCAATAACTCTCTATGCCAGTTTTCAACTTCATCACCGGTCAACAAAACGTTGTTCGAGTAACAAAGGCATCATTCCACTCATGCAACGAAGAAGAACGAATTGGCTCATCCCTCACAACTGGCCCAACAAACATCACACTCACCTCTGCAGGCAACTACTACTACATCTGCAGTTTTAGCAGTCACTGCCAGGCAGGCATGAAGCTAGCCGTCACCGTATCCAATGCTTCTCGAGAATTGCCACTATCAAGAATAGTGTTCCTCATCTTTGGTGTAGTTTCTGGCATACTTGTTCTCTCTCCAATCTTAAAGATTGTTTTGCCTCATCTTCTAGAGATTTTCCATCCACGAGGAAAAGTCAAGTCCTTCAGCTCCAACCATGGGAAGAAAAAGTCAACAAAGACCCTGGGATCACCTTTATCGCCTTATTTGTGTCGTTACTTTTCATTGGCTGAGATTAAAGCCGCCACCCAAAACTTCAACGATACTTTCGTTATTGGTGTTGGCGGGTTTGGCAATGTGTACAAAGGGTGCATTGATGGTGGTGTCACTCCTGTTGCTATCAAACGGCTGAAACCGAAATCATCACAGGGGGCCCATGAGTTCAAGACGGAAATCGAGCTGCTTTCTCAACTCCGCCACCGCCATTTGGTTTCACTCATTGGTTACTGCTCCGATAATGGCGAAATGATCTTGGTTTACGATTACATGGCACACGGCACTCTCGGTGACCATCTGTATCGTACTGGTAACCTTAAACCTCTTCCTTGGGAACAACGACTCCAAATTTGTATTGGCGTAGCGCGAGGATTGCACTACCTTCACAATGGTGCCAATGGCTCCATTATTCATCGTGATATTAAGAGCACAAATATTTTATTGGATGAAAAAATGGTCGCCAAGGTTTCAGATTTCGGGTTGTCAAAAATGGGCACGACCAACACGTCCAAAACACATATCAGCACCGTGGTGAAAGGTAGTTTTGGGTATCTAGACCCGGATTACCTCCGACGTCAACAGCTGACTGAGAAATCTGATGTGTACTCATTTGGAGTGGTTTTGTGGGAGGTATTGTGTGGGAGGCCAGCTTTGCTGCATACGGTGGAGACTAGGCAAATTAACCTCGCTGAGTGGGCCAAGAGTTGTCATAGAGACGAGACACTTGACCAAATCATTGACCCAAATGTGAAGGGTCAGATTGAAGTTGAGTGCTTGAACAAGTTTGTTGAGATTGCTACAAGTTGCTTACATGATAAAGGAATCGAACGACCGTCGATGAATGATGTTGTGAGAGGCCTTGAGTTTGCACTGCAGCTTCATCAAAAGAGCATTGGAAGTAAGGGTGACAATGGAGTTGCCTTTACTAATGACCGCAGCGACCAAACCAGTAGTACCGAGCAAAGTTGTTCTACCAATGAATCCAAACAACATATATCTGTGACAATCTTCTCTGAGATCAACGACACGAATGGACGATGATGAGCAAAATTTTACAAAATGTGAGCAATATTCTGAAAATGATATCTCAATAGGATTTATGTATATGTGTATATTGTTGGAAAATATTAGTATTTAGGTTTATTTTAATGTTTGGTTTTTTGGGGATTGCCCCTAATAACAGAGTTTCGTTTCCTTACCTATTAGGGTTAGGTTAGTTTTCTATATATATATATATATATATATATATATATATGATACTTTGTTGCTCTATATAATAATAAGTCAATCAAAATGTAATCCTCTATGATTTGTAGGCTTCATTCTTTATTTTTGGTTAATAAAATTATATTCATTTGATATTCGTTTGTTCATCTGTTTGTTCATATGGTTAGTTTGTTCGTCACGTACTCTGATTTTCAACCTATATGACATTGGGTGATACTCAGATGCAACATCAGACCTATATGACATTGGGTGACACTCAGATGCAACATCAACAACAATGGAAGCCGAAAGATGCAGCAAGCAGCCAACAGAGAACGGAACTATGAAACATTATTGTCAACTGACTTCTGAATTCATACATGAAATGTTTCAAATTTTGAATCACATTATGAAAACTGCAACAGACTTTAGCCATCGTAATTAACAAAGCTTGGATTGGGTTTTCGTATATATGTAATATAAGTTCAGCAAACAATTAGAATTTGGAAACAAAATCAACTTTTATGAGATTCAGAATTATCATTGAAAATATGGTCAAGAATGTCATATACAAGGCACTCTTCTTCGTACTGGAAAACAAATGTCATCACATAATTCCTCCAGTCATATTCTATCACAGTGGAAAGTGGACTAAACTGACAGACTGCTATTCAAAATTTGGCTTCAATTTCCACAAACATCACAATCTAAGCAAGCATGCAAGATCCATTGCATCCAAGTAACTTGGGGAGCTCACTAGTGCTTAAACTGTTTCATGGCTCTTCCAATGCACCATTCAAGTACTCCTCACCAGCAACAGCGGATGCTCCATTTGATAACCGGTTTGTGCTGTTGGAATTTGAAAATGTGGAGTATGTAGATGCAAGGCCACATTTTCCACTCATTGTGTTCCTATGCAGTTCCTATATATGAGTACATACATTATGTATTCGGTAAATTCTGATACTTTAGGAATTCACTTTTCGATTCATTAGAAATTCGTTTAGTCCCTATATTTGTTTTATACCTATTTATTATGGGGATTGGCCCTATTTACAGACTCTAGTAAAGATGTTCTAATACATATCATAATCTCAACAATACGCAAAGAAGATTAAACCGAAAACTTTTTGGTCTTGAATATTGTCATGCGTTTTTTTTTTTTTTTTTTTTTTTTAGCAACCAAAAGAATTGCTAATTAATTGTGGGAATTTAATTAGTTTGCAGTTGTGTCATTTTATCAGAGTGATGAAAAATAGGGGTGGGCAAATGGATCTTGGACCCAGGGGAGGGGGTGGGTCCTAGCGGTTCGAGCCGGGTTCGAGGCAGTTCCATATATTTTAAGGAAAACTAATGAAAATGGTTTGACAACTTTGAGTTTTAACGATAAGGACAAAATAAAGGGTAAAGTGAATAGTACCAAGAATGACTTTTTAGTATAAAAATGTGATTTTTCGTTAAAGTGAACAGTACAGAGAACTTTTCGTTGAAGTTCCCTATATTTTATACACAAAAACGGGATGGGATGGATTGGGTCTGAATGAATGGTAGGGCGCGGTGGGTACAAATTTCTGAGGACACGAGGCCCCCACCCGAATCGTATCCACCGTCTAATAATGGAGATTAATTCTTCACCGTTCAATTCTCACACACACATACAATTCTCATACACGTACTGTGAGGACCTGTATTTTCAAAAATAATTATATATAATTATGTGTTGTTTATACTTATTAATTTCAGAGAATTTTGTATTACTTCTTATTTAATCGTTAATTCCTTTATTTTATTTTTCTATACTCTAATTTACTATTATTTTGAACTAAATAAGTTCAGTACACCATTACGGTAGTGTTTGAACTATATATTCATATTATTCATTTTCTTTCCTTTTACATTATTTTATTAAGTTGTTTGTTCTATTCTAATTGGACCAAAACCATAGCCAATTAAAGGGTTTTTACATCATTCCTATCGATAGCTTTTAGGCGGCGTAAGTTTGCTTGGTCTGATCTCACCTTCCTCTGTGCTGACTTCCCTCTCCTATAAATAGAATGTTATTGCTTCGGTTTTCTTTGTTGGGTAGGTGAAACATTTTCTATCGGGGTCTACTCTCTCTCAGGTTTAAAAAGTTTTCATTTCTAGGTTTTCATCTTAGTTATTTGTCTCATATCTTTGTATGCATATGTATTTGAATTCGTTCATACTGCTGATTTAGTTTTATAGAAAAGTCTTTCTATTCATGTTGTTCTTTAGTGATAGCTTCTTATGTTCTGTATTTCGCATGTTACATAAAAATACCATGTTGATTCCTACTCTTTGAAAGGCATTGAACTTTAGGAGACTTGGATGCTGCTCTATTGCAAAGAGAAGAGTCGAAGCGTGTACTGCATATATATGTATATGTATGGATGTGTGTCTATTGTTAAATGAATAAGCATGTTGGTAAATGGTTTTATGTACAGTTTAATATATACATACTACTTGAATGGTTTTTAAGGCAAAAGACTTTTGAATAAGCACTATACATGTTTGCTATATACGAAACTATTTTGTACAACATTATAGTCAACCAAATGACTTTTGAATTGAGTAGCGTGGAACTGATGAGTTTTAAGTGTGTTGATCAGTATTAAAATTCATATAAGGCATTTGGTAATTTTCTTATACTTGTGAATAGGAGCTTATAACAGTTGTGGTTTCTTGTGTTATTATCTCAGAGCAATGCTTTGAAATCCAGATAGGGGAAATACAGCAGACCTTTACAGAGATTGATCTTATTAAATTTCGTGAAGTGTTATATTATTGTTAATATTGATTGACTGATTGGGATTGGATGATAATTGGTTATATGTGTATCATTGCTTGATTCGAATGTTCATAGAGTTGTAATTGTGAACTGTTGTTGGAATGGTGTTTCATTGGTGATAATATGTGGAATATGCAATGAGATTAATTGTGCATCATTCATGATGTGTTATGTGATTGGAGTTTCGGTGTTGAGAAAGAATTGGAAATGAGGGTAGTTGGAAAGGATCTTTTGTGTAGTTGAGCCAAACTCTTAGCAGGTACCAGGTCTCAAGTGAGCCCACAGTGCACAGATTGTTTAAGGGTAATTGGGACTGGCGACAAAGGGTTTTGGCAAGATGACTAACAAAAGGGGAAATCGGGATGATTGAGTTACAAGGGGTTAATTTGTATATTAGAACATTTGAACCACCACTGTAGAGGTAAAATGCATGGTATGGGACGTGCAGGTCCACGTGTTTTATTATATAAATTAATGGGGGTAATTGAAGAGGTTGCATTGCATTCATGCATTATTAGCAATAATGATTTGATATTTGGCTATATGATTTCATGACACTTAATTTAATATTGTCAATTACTGTGATAAGGTTATGTCCCTACTGAGCGATGTTGGTTGTTGCTCACCCCTCACCTATTATTTTATAGATGAGTTGTTTGGCAAGACAGGTGTTATTTGGCAAGACAGGTGTTAGAAGAGCTGAAGTTGTGATTAAGGAGAAGTTTAAGGATTAAAATTTATTATTTTTGTACATCCTGTAAGGATTATGGAGTTATTTTAATAAGAGGAGTTTATTTTTCCAACCCGTGTCAATTTCCTTTAAATTATTTTAGTCTTGTAAAGAATTATCGATTTCTTGTTATAAGAGGAATTTCATATTTTCTCAACCAGTTTCACTTTCCTTTTATTTAATTTAATTTTTTTAGCTTGTGCGCCGGATTCGGATTCGAGTTTTTCCTATTGACCCCGGGTCCGGGGCGTGACATGTACACATACAATTCACACACACAGTTATGTCAGTCCACTTTTTCTGTTTCTCAATCTCTCCCTCCTAGACTGAATCTCCACAGCTCAGTTCTCCCTCTCGAATATAATCGTCGATTTTGAGACTCGGTGACTCTCCTCTTTCTCAATCTCTTTCTCTCTCTCTCTCTCAAATTGACTAACTCTCATCCCTCTCGAATCTCGATATCTGAGCTCCCTCCCTTCTGAAGTTGACTCTGACCACCACCACCACCAACTCCTCTCAACTCCAACATCCACCTAACGGTCTATCTCTCAAAAGGTATTCAATTTTTGGGATTAGGATTGAAAAATAAATTAGGGTTTTCTACATTTTGGGACTTTGGGTTCTTGATTTGCTGCTTGTGTATGAGTTTCGAATTTGGTTTGCTGCTAGTGTATGAATTTTGAATATTTAGATTTTGTGCTATTGGAGAAGATATGATAGAGTTATGGAGAAGAATATGGGTGGAGATGTAAAGAGAAGTATGCAGACTATGTATAGGTTTTAGATCAAATAGACAGGACAAAGACCTTTATCACTGGAAATCTGTGTTTGGCGTTTTCATTGCTCTGCTACACCAGTAAAACACAATTACTGCAACATGGAAAATAAGAATAGGCTACTTCTCTATTAGTTTTACACTTTTATTTAAAGAATTAATCTTTAGCCGTGTGTGTTAATTTTTCCATCTGATTCATTTCACGTTTGTTGTTTTTTAGTGTTGGATGCTTGGATAAAAGATTCATGTTTAGACTAGAAGATTAATTTTTCCACATACTTCTCCATTATTTCATCCTCTATACACAAATTAAAAAAAATAAAATTACAATTAGATCCGCGAACCTGGTTCGAACTAGCCCGTTTAAAACAAGCCGGGTTAGGATCGGTTCTAGGTTTAGAAATTTCATTATCCACCCCACTTTGCCCCGTTACATTTTAAAACGGATCCGGTCCGGTTCCTCCAAATTTGGGCCTAGCCCGGCCCATGCCCACCCTTAATGAAAAACAATCCTGTTTTTTTTTGTGGATTCAATTCTCACCAGCTTTCGTTTTCTCTAACAACTAATTGTCCAACCCAATAACGATTTAGCTCTACTAATATTATATATATATATATATATATATCTCTGTAAAATACCCATAAGAGTCGACTGAGAGCTTTAAAATCGTAGAATTTTCAAAGGTGTCAAAATCGTGGAATTTTCAAATTTAATCAATATACGTTGGACTAAAACATGAAAAGTGACTAGCATATTTCCAAAAACTAATTCAGTATTATAAAATTCTTACAAAATTTTTATTTTCATATCTAACATAAGAGTGATGTTATGTAGACATAGAAAATTAACATATTTGCTCTTATACTTCTAATATATAGGTGAATACCACACATATTAGTGGGACATCTACATTAAAAATATATCATCAAGTGTGTCGGATTTTTGCGTTAAATAACGTTATTAAAAATGAGATTCAAAATTAACTTTAGAAGGTTCAAAACTTTCCACTCTGGCTCCCGTCCATTGGCATGGGAATGTAAATTGCAAGCACACAAAGTTGAGAAATTATTCAGTGTGCCCGGAATACGAGATAGTATATCACGTGTGATTTTATACATGTTCCTCTACTTGTATAATGACATATGATGTACCACCCGGTATTCTGAGCACATTGAAAAATTTCTTCAACAAAGTTTAAGATAACCAATCGCCCAACATATAAGCAAACGGTCCTAGATGCAGGTCAAGGCTACCGTGTTCAAGACTCCTATCAAGTCTTTCATCACTCTTTTCCACTCTTGACTTTTGATGAAAGCCTCGTTCCAATTCATGCATCCTTGCCATATATTGACGTATAAACAATACGCTTTGGTAAATTAGGAGATAAAGTCATGCATCATAAAACAGACTGATCATTGACAGAGAGAAATGGAGAGCAATATGGTTGTTAAGAGCTCCATTATTCACAGTGGTGCCAAGGGCTCCATTATTCACCGTGATGTTAAGAGCTCAAACATGTTATTGGATGAGAAAATGGTGGCCAAGGCTTTGGATTTTGGGTTGTCAAAAATGGTTATGACCAACACGTCCAAAACACACATCAGCACGATGGTGAAGGGTGGTTTCGGGTATCTAGACCCGGAATACTTCCTATGTTAAAAGCTAACTAAGAAGTCTGATGTGTACTCATTTGGAATGGTTTTGTGGGAGATATTGTATGTGAGGCCAGCTCTGCTGCAGACGGTTGAGACTAGGCAAACCAACCTCGCTGAGTGGGCCAAGAGTTGTCATGAAGACGGGACACTTGACCAAATCATTGACCCAAATGTGAAGGGTAAGATTGACGTCGAGTGCTTGAACAAGTTCGTTGAGATTGCTATAAGTTGCTTACATGATAAAGGAATCGAACGACCGTCGATGAATGATGTTGTAGGGAGCTTGAGTTTGCACTGCAGCTTCATCAAAAAAGCATTGGAAGTAAAGGTGACAATGATGTTGCCTTTATCAACGACAACGGTGACAAAACCAGTGGTACCGAGCAAAGTTGTGCTACCAATGAATCCAACAATATATATATATGTGACAATCTTCTCTGAGATCAACGTAATGAATCTTTTTTTGAGTAGCTGCAAGTGAGCCTTATTTTATTAGTAAAGTCTTGATCTAGAAACCAGTAGCATCTAGCAAAGTTGTGCTACCAATGAATCCAAACAATATATATCTGTGACAATCTTCTCTGAGATCAACAAAACGAATGGAAGATGATGAGCAACATTTTACAAAACACGAGCAATATTCTGAAAATGGTATCTCAATAGGATTTATGTATATGTGTATATTGTTGGAAAATATTGGTGTATATGATACTTTGTAGCTTTATAGAATAGTAAGTCAATCACAATGTAGTCTTATGTGATTTAGCCGTCATTCTTTATTTTCGGTTAATAAACTTATATTCATTTGATGTTTGTTTGATAATCCGTTTGTTAGTTTGTTCGTCTCGTATTCTAATTTTATGTGAGAATTTGATTAAGTGGAATTTTTTGTTTATGTTAACTTTTTTAAATTAACTTCACATTACGTTGACTTAAAATATTTTTGTAAACATTTCAGCAAAAAAATGCAAATTTAGATACTAATTTTTTTTTTCACAAGCGTAACTAAAATGACTATATTATTGAAGGTTATCTCCACGACAAAAATATTAAAAGGTTATAACCATCTTCCTCCAATTTGTTGAAATGGATAAAAAATATATAATTAAAGGCCATATCATTATCATATTCTTAGAATCTTTTGATAAAAAAAAAAAAAAAAAAAATCTCCCATCATCCTAGAATCCGTTAAAAAGTAAAATATAAATAATAAAATACCATCACCCCATCTTCCGTTAAAAAGGTGGTGGACCATATTTTCCACTCATTGTTGTCCTTATGCAATCTTTTTATATGGGTACATATATTCTGGATCCGATTAGATATTAGATATTCATTTTGTCGTTTTTTGTACTTATTTATTATAAGAAGGCAGATTGTCTACCCTCCTATTTGAATGTCATTCTCATCCCTTCTTATTTGTGCGGTCACGGTTAAACTATGTCAACATTTTATATTCCTATTGTTTTTTGTCTTATTATCTCTATAAAAAAAATCAATATAAAATATTGATGTGACTTAACCGTGACCGCACAAAATAGGAGGGGATGGGAAGAGCACTCAAATAGGAGGGCAGACAATCTGTCTCCTTATTACAATGGTTGTCCTTATTTAGAGTTTCCACTGGAGATGCTCTAATGCATGTCAATAATCTCTTTATGGTTTGAATTGATAGCGGCGAGAGAGGGTCTCTACTAGGCTATGCAACGGAATTTACAATGCATTATTCTAGAGAGTGATGCCTTGCAGGTTGTTCAGGGGGTTGGAAGTTTGAAGTGAGGGTCCTCCTCTTTGAATTTATTGTTGGATGATGTCCGGGAGAGTCTAAGTGGTTTTGGATCCTCCAAAATTTGTCATATTAGTCGTTCCACCAATGGTGCGGCTCATAGAATGGCCAAGTTGGCCTTAGATTTTCCTTCTAGTTTTCATTGGTTCGAGGAACCTCTAGATTTAACCCAGGGTATCTTCTTGGATGATTGTATGTCATCTTCTTCATAATATTAAAATCGTTATCGTTTCAATTCGAAAAAAAAAAATTATATATATATATATACACACACACACACAAAGAAGATTAAACCGAACACATTTTGGTCTTGATGGATCTTTGAAGAATATTGCCATGTGATTATTATCAATTTTTTTTTTGGCAACCAAAAGAATTGCTAATTAGTTGTGGGAATTTAATTATTTTACAGTTGTCATTTTACAACAGTGATGAAAAAACAATCATGCATGTGCATTTTTTTGTGGATTCGATTCTCATCAACTTTCGTTTTTCCTAACAACTAATTGTCCGATCCAATAATGATATAGCTCTACTAATATTATATATATATATATATATATATATATATATATATATATATATATGTAAAATACCCATAGGAGTAGACTGAGAACTTTAAAATCGTAGAATTTTCAAAGGTGTCAAAATCGTGGAATTTTCAAATTTAATCAATATACGTTGGACTAAAACATGAAAAGTGACTAGCATATTTCCAAAAACTAATTCAGTATTATAAAATTCTTACAGAATTTTTATTTTCATATCTAACATAAGAGTGATGTTATGTAGACATAGAAAATTAACATATTTGCTCTTATACTTCTAATATATAGGTGAATACCACACATATTAGTGGGACATCTACATTAAAAATATATCATCAAGTGTGTCGGATTTTTGCGTTAAAGAACGTTATTAAAAATGAGATTCAAAATTAACTTTAGAAGGTTCAAAACTTTCCACTCTGGCTCCCGTCCATTGGCATGGGAATGTAAATTGCAAGCACACAAAGTTGAGAAATTATTCAGTGTGCCCGGAATACGAGATAGTATATCACGTGTGATTTTATACATGTTCATCTACTTGTATAATGACATATGATGTACCACCCGCTATTCTGAGCACATTGAAAAATTTCTTCAACAAAGTTTAAGATAACCAATCGCCCAACATATAAGCAAACGGTCCTAGATGCAGGTCAAGGCTACCGTGTTCAAGACTCCTATCAAGTCTTTCATCACTCTTTTCCACTCTTGACTTTTGATGAAAGCCTCGTTCCAATTCATGCATCCTTGCCATATATTGACGTATAAACAATACGCTTTGGTAAATTAGGAGATAAAGTCATGCATCATAAAACAGACTGAACATCGACAGAGAGAAATGGAGAGCAATATGTTTGTTATTTTTGGTGTATTTGTGGCAATGTTTGTGCAAAGAGTGGCAACACAGAAAGTGCATGTGGTGGGAGATAACATGGGTTGGACTATTCCAGTATCTGGGGCACAAGAATATTAAAATTGGGCTGCTACAAACAACTTCACGGTTGGTGATACACTCAGTAAGATTTTCCTCTCCTGTTACAAATATGTCGCTCACTTGTATTATAATTTAGAATTCTTGAACATGACATATATATGATATTGTGATTTTTTGTCATTAACTCTTTTGTGCTGTGATACCAATTATTATATAGAAGTATTTGTGCTCTATTTACTCATTATATTTCTCGTAGATGCATGTGGTCTAATATCCTAGTGATAGGGTGTTAGGTTTATAGCTAAATAACCCTATAATTTTGTGCTCACAAAATTTCAATAACTCTCCATGCCAATTTTCAACTTCATCACCGGTGTAAACAACGTTGTCCAAGTAACGAAGGCATCATTCCACTCATGCAACGAAGAAGAACGAATTGGCCCATCCAGCACAACTGGCCCAACAAACATCACACTCACCTCCACAGGCGACCACTACTACATCTGCAGTTTTAGCAATCATTGCCAGGTAGGCATGAAGCTAACCGTCACCATATCCAGTGCTTCCCCAGAATTGCCACGGCAAAGAACTGTGTCTCTCGTCGTTGGTGTAGTTTTTAGCATACTTTTTTTCGCTTTCCTCCTAGAGATTTTCCAACCACGACGAAAAATCAAGTCCTTTGACTCCAACCATGGGAAGACAAAGTCAACAAAGACCCTGGGATCACCTTTACCGCTGTATCTGTGTCGTAACTTTCCACTGGCTGAGATTAAAGTTGCCACCCAAAACTTTAACGATAATTTCGTTATTGGTGTTGGCGGGTTTGGCAATGTGTACAAAGGGTGGATTGACAGTGATCTCACTCCTGTTGCTATCAAACGGCTGAGACCGGAGTCATCACAGGGGGCCCATGAGTTCAAGACAGAAATCAAGCTGCTTTCCCAACTCCGCCACCGCCATTTGGTTTCACTCATTGGTTACTGCTCCGATAATGGCGAAATGATCTTGGTTTATGATTACATGGCACGCGGCACTCTCGGTGACCATCTGTATCGCACTGGTAACCTTAAACCTCTTCCTTGGGAACAACGACTCCGAATTTGTATTGGCGCAACACGAGGGTTGCACTACCTTCACAGTGGTGCCAAGGGCTCCATTATTCACCGTGATGTTAAGAGCACAAATATTTTATTGGATGAGAAAATGGTGGCCAAGGTTTCAGATTTCGGGTTGTCAAAAATGGGCACGACCAACACGTCCAAAACACACATCAGCACCGTGGTGAAAGGTAGTTTCGGGTATCTAGATCCGGATTACTTCCAACATCAACAGTTGACTGAGAAGTCTGATGTGTACTCATTTGGAGTGGTTTTGTGGGAGGTATTGTGTGCAAGGCCAGCTTTGCTGCATACGGTGGAAACTAGGCAAATCAGCCTCGCTGAGTGGGCCAAGAGTTGTCATGGAGATGGGACACTTGACCAGATCATTGACCCAAATGTAAAGGGTCAGATTGAAGTCGAGTGCTTGAACAAGTTCGTTGAGATTGCTATAAGTTGCTTACATGATAAGGGAGTCGAACGACCGTCGATGAATGATGTTGTGAGGGGCCTTGAGTTTGCACTGCAGCTTCATCAAAAGAGCATTGGAAGTAAGGGTGAAAATGGGGTTGCCCTTATCAATGACAGCGGCAACAAAACCAGTAGTACCGAGCAAAGTTGTGCTACCAATGAAACCGAACAATATATATCTGTGACAATCTTCTCTGAGATCAACGAAATGAATGGATGATGATGAGCAAAGTTTTACAAAATGTGAGCAATATTCTGAAAATTATATCTCGATAGGATTTATGTATAGGTGTATGTTGTTGGAAGGTATTATTATTTAGGTTTATTTTAATGATTGGTTTTTTGGGGCTTGCCCGCTAATAACGAAGTTTCGTTTCCCTGCCTATTTGGATTAGGTTAGTTTTCTATATATATACACGATACTTTGTAGCTCTATAGAATAATAAGTCAATTAAAATGTAGTCCACTGTGATTTGTAGCCGTCATTCTTTATTTTCGGTTAATAAACTTAAATTCATTTGATGTTTTTTTGTTCATCTGTTTGTTAGTTTGTTTGTCATGTACTCTGATTTTCAACCTATATGACATTGGTTGACACTCAGATGCAACATCAACAACAATGGAAGCCGAAAGATGCAACAAGAAGCCAGCAAGGAACGGAAGTATGAAACACTTACTGTCAACTGACTTTTGAATTCATACATGAAATTTCAAATTTTGATGTTTTGAATCACATTACGAAGACTACAACAGACTTTAGCCATCATAATTAACAAGGCTTAGTTAACAAAGCTTGGATTGGGTTTTCGTATGTGTAACATAAGTTCAGCAAACAATTAGAATTTGGAAACAAAATCAACTTTTATCAGATTCAGAATTATCATTCAAGATATGATCAAGAATGTTATATACAAGGCACTCTTCTTCGTACTGAAAAATGGATGTCATCACATAATTTCTGCAGTTATATTATGTAACAGTGGACTAACCAACAGACTGCTATTCAAAATTTGGCTTCACTTTCCACTAACATCACGACCTAAGCAAGTATGCAAGATCCATTGCATCCAAGTAACTTGGGGAGCTCACCAGTGCTTAAACTGTTTCATGGCTCTTCCAATGCGCCATTCGAGTACTCCTCACCAGCAACAGCGGATGCTCCATTTGATAACCGGTTTGTGCTGTTGGAATTTGAATATGCGGAGTATGTAGATGCAGGGTTTCCCCGTGAATTCCGAGTCTGTGCAGCCGTGCTACTTCTTGTCACCTTGAGGCGAGCCTTTCTACCCTGTGGTGGAGCAACATATCACAATATCTATTAGTCTCTCGTTTAAGGACTTCACAAATAAAAACTGGGGGAATGTCTACTACATGAAAAGATGACAGATAATTACCTTTCCCATACACTTCTCCAGATGAGGAGCAAACCTCCCAGCCACGATAGACCGACCACAATTCATGCACTCAAACACTTCACTGGCTACAGAAGGGTGATTCTGCCCAAATATGTCAACCACGTATTTGCCATTTGCTTCACCACTATTACTAGGATCAGCTACCCTCACCCGTGCTTGGGCTGAAAGCCTTAGTTCTTCTTCCTCTTCTTCAAAATTACGATCAAGACCCAACTTTGCTATTCGATGACACTCAGATGCAACATCAACAATAATTGAATCGAGGAGGTCCCCAAAAACATGAGACGAAAGCTGCAACCACAAGCCATCAAATTAGGAAATTATATTGTCAACCGATTTCTACATGCACACACGGTTAACATCAATCATCTTCATTCTAGGCATTGCCTACACTAGAACATTCACAAACAAAAAGAAAAATCCTATACTGCTCTGAAGTAGAAATTTATGATTATACCAGAGGGATTGGCCTTCGAACATCCCGTACCTAAACATTCATTGAAAACGTAAAATCCACCAGTTTCTTCCACTATGATAATCAAACTCATATCTTTAGTTCCGTCAATTTGCTCATCTTGACAAAGAATTTGGTAAATGGCCGAAGACAACCCTTGTATCATGGGCATTTTCTCTTTCTCGAAAAGATGTGATCATCAAACCAAAGCAAGATATCTACAACTTACTAGTACAGAACCACTTAGCCATTAAAATCATTAGAGCTAGCGATTTGTTCTTCCAAAAGGTCAAGAACAGATAACTGTGAAATCATCTACAAATGGACAAAATGCATCTCATTGCATTATTTTTATCTTCATTCTTCTATTGACAAAACACTACTCTAAACCACTCCAATTTACGAGGACGAGGATACGAACTATGCTACAAAGGGGAGGCAAAATGTCATAACCAACCGGCCTAACTCACATCTCCATTTCAATGCATTTAAACACATAACAACTCAAAACCCACAAAAATTTTCCAACCCATTTTTCATACAGATTCAAACCAAAAGTTCAAAATCCCTCAACTTCTTCCGGATCCGAAACCGCAAAACCCAAATGCAAAAAGGAACAAAAGGGTGTTGCTTTGAATGTAAAAGGGGAAATACCTGAGCATCGGGAGAAGAGGACATATCATTTTCTTCATTTGGAAGCGACATGAAGGAGCTAAATGGGTTTATAAACCTACCCAAAATACAGAAAATTTATTAGAATTCATCGCCAAACAAAAGAAGAAATTGTTTTTTGAAAAGCAAATTTGATATTAAATCAAGAATTTATAAGTGTATCAGTTCAGAATTTATAAGTATACAGATCGTGGAATTGAATTTATTGAACTAAGAGAGAGAGAGAGAGAGAGAGAGAGAGAGAGAGAGAGAGAGAGAGTGAGTGAGAGGGAAGAGAGGGACTTACTGATTGTTTCGAAAGGAGAGGGAAGTGATCGGTAGCTACTCTGAGACTGAAGGTAGAGAGCGAAGCGATGCTAAATTGATGGAATTGGGATTCTGAGAACGGAAAACGGAGAGTGATACACTGCCACGCGCTTGTTTGTGTTATTGACTTCAACCTATCATAGGATGCCATCTGGTCTCGTAGAACTAAATTTCACACCCGAAACAGATTCATAATTACATTGGATACTCGTTTGCCATATTCCACAAGAATAATGCTATCTACTTCTTAATTGCGATCATCAGATGTGATTCTTAGAGCAACTCCAGCGTTGGAGCCCTCCCCCTGGCAATACACTATTCAATCCACCTAATGAACAGTAACTGCCCTTAATGAACAGTAAGTAGTCCTGGCAATAGAATTTGCATCTCCACCGTTACACTTCAATAGCCCTGGCAATAGGCAATAAAATATTAATATTTTTTTTTTTATAAAATAATACAAAATAATTTTAATTGTAATATCGGATAAGATTTTTAATCGTTCTCGTTGCGCCACGTGTCATTATCCGAAGTATTATTAAATAATACAAAATAATACAATTATTGGTGATGGATTTCTGATAAGATTATTAACCAATCACGTCGCGCCACGTGTCATAATCGGTTCACAATCTTTGAGGATAGATTTCCATCAGATTTTTAACGAATGACGGCATGCCACGTGTCATAATCTGTTCACAATCTTTGAGGATAGATTTCCATCAGATTTGTAACGAATGACGGCATGCCACGTGGCATTATGCAGAACCTAATCCTTTCTGAATCCTCTATATAATCCACCATCCATCCTCACAAATCTCACACCAAAATTCTCAAGATCTTTATCATTATTCATAATTTCTGTTTATTTCTTTTAATGTCTTCTTCTTCTTCCTCAAGGATGATGTGGGAATACAATCAGGAAGAGGAAGAATTGTTTAACGAATCTGAAGCAATCTTCAATCACCAGGGGGTAAGAAATGAGAGGGAAGAGGATGAGGAGCGTCAAATGAGAAATGACGAAGTAAGAAGGGGCAGAGCCTCACATTCCCGTCGAGTCATCCAAGATGCGGCTCAGATCTGCAGGCCTAGCCGTTCCGGAAACCTTGATAGAAGCAGGCAACGACGAGGTATGGAACTCTTGGATGATTATTTTGTTCCTAATAGTGCATTCCCTGATACGTACTTTAGACGTCGTTTTAGAATGGAACGACATTTGTTCAACAAAATCATGATTGCTGTTTGCAACCATGATTCTTATTTTGTGCAAAAAAAAGATGCTTTTGGTGCTATGGGTCTACTGCCTGAGCAAAAAATTACTGCTGCCTTGCGGATGCTTGCATATGGAGCATCTGCAGACCAAGTGGATGAGATAACGAGGATGGGGCAATCAACCATTCTTGAGTCCCTGATGAGGTTTTGCGGAGCAATCGAATCTATCTACACCGCTGAGTACCTCCGCAAACCTACACACATGGACTTGGAGCGGCTGTTGAAGAAGGCGGAGATGCGTGGCTTTCCTGGGATGATTGAAAGCATTGATTGTATGCACTGGACGTGGAAAAACTGTCCAAGTGCATGGCAAGGCGCTTACGGGGACAGAAAAGGAGCAAAAAGTATCATTCTGGAGGCGGTGGCATCTTTTGATACATGGATTTGGCACGCCTTTTTCGGGGTCCCGGGAGCTCAAAATGACATCAACGTCCTTGCCCAATCCCTAGTGTTCAACGATGACCTGCAAGGAAAGGCACCAAAAGT
>NC_084816.1:3188755-3276255 GCF_963583255.1 Pyrus communis | reverse complement strand
AGGATCCTGGTTAGCTCATCAGGCTTAAGGTTTTTCTGCGGTGTATCTGCGCTGTCTGTGCGAGGCATTTTGATCTGCTTGGATTGAGATCTTTGATTTCTGTTGCGACATCAGGTTTTTTCCGCTTTGATCTTCGAACTTGAGTCGTTTCTTCGTCTAATTGTTGAATTCTTGTCTCGTGGTTATCAGAATTTATGGATCTGTGGCTTGATGTGATAATTTCTAGGGCACGAAGCCTATAATTGTTTTCTAGGGCACGAAGCCTATTCGTGTTTGATTTTGTCAATTTGCAAAGTCTTGATTGTTTTCTGAGCACGAAGCTCCTTGATTCTTGGTGGTTAATTGGAGCACGAAGCTCGCAAAGTCTTGATTGTTTTCTGAGCACGAAGCTCCTTGATTCTTGGTGGTTAATTGGAGCACGAAGCTCTTGATTGTTTTCTGATTGTTGTTTTCTGAGCACGAAGCTCATTGATTCTTGGTGATTGATTGGAGCACGAAGCTCTTGATTGTTTCTTGATTGTTTACTGTTGATTGATCTGAGCACGAAGCTCCTTGATTACTGTTATGGCGATGAATATGATAAAGGTTGAAAGTCTACTTGGAATGTTAACAATTAGGCTTCAGGAGGATAATTTTGTGAAGTGGTCATTTCAGTTTCGATCTGTTCTTGAAGGAAGTGATCTATTTGATCATTTTGATGGTACTTCGGTCTGTCCACCAAAGTTTGTCTTTACTGAAGATGGTGGTATAACGACTGAAGTTACAGCAGCGTATAAAGAGTGGATTAAAAGAGACAGGGCTCTTGTGAGTTTACTGCTTGCTACTTTGGGAGATGAAGCAGTTGAATACGTTGTAGGCTGTAAAACTGCACATGAAGCTTGGATGAATTTGCAAGATAGGTATGCTACTGTTTCGAGAGCCAGAGTCAATCATCTCAAGACTGAGTTACTGACTGTTAAGAAGGGGTCTGATAGTGTTGAGAAATATATGTTGCGAATCAAGGTTCTTAAGGACCAACTTCTTGCAGCAGGAGAGGTTGTATCTGAAAATGATCTGATTGTTGCTGCTTTGGCTGGATTGCCAGCAGAATTTAACATGATCCGTACTGTGATTGTGGCTCGGGAAACTCCTATTTCTCTTAAAGAGTTTCGAGCTCAATTGTTAGCTGCAGAGAGGACTACTGAAGATTCACAGTCTACTATGACTTTTCCTATGTCAGCTATGCATTGCCAAGGTGAATCGTCCAATGCTAGTTCATCACAGAGTCAAAGGTCGTCTCAACAACAGTTTTCTGGTGGTTATGGTTTTGTCAGTGATGTTAATGCTAACTCTCAGACTAATACTCAGCGGCCAACAGGGGGAATTGTGTCTCAGGCTTCTTATCAACACAGTCATGCAAATTCTCAGCATAACCGGGGCTATCAGAATTATGGAGGTAACAATGGCCGGTTTAACAACAGGCCAAGGTATAATGGGAACAATAATGGCAGGTTTTCAGGGAATTCTAATTTCTTTGCTGGAAGCCCAAGTCATAATGGAAGCTCTAATTTTGGTTCGAAAGGTGGGTCCATGGGACAAAATTGGAATGGTAATACTGGTTCAAGACCAACATTGATTCCTGAATGTCAGATTTGTAATAAACGAGGCCATACTGCTCCTAATTGTTACTCAAGGTATGATGCGAGTTCCAGTTCAGCTCCTCCAGTTATGGAATGTCAAATTTGTGGAAAGAGAGGGCATACTGCTCTCAACTACTACCACAGAGGCAATTATGCATATCAAGGTGCTCAGCCATCTTCTTCTTTGACTGCTCTTACTGCCCAAACTCAGCAGCATTTTGGTTCTTCCCCACAGCCTAATTGGGTACTAGATACAGGTGCTACCCACCATATGACTGCTGATCTTGATAATCTGACACTTGTGACACCTTTTGAGGGCAATGACAGGATTACAGTGGGCAATGGAGAGGGTCTTCCTGTTGCTAATACTGGTTTGGGTTCTCTTTTAACCTCTTCTAAACCTTTAACTCTTCAATTGGTGTTACATGTTCCATAGTTAGCAGCTAGCTTATTATCAGTCTATAGATTATGCAAGGATAATCATTGTTATGTTATACTTGATGAATTTGGTTTTTGGGTGCAGGACAAGGCAACCAAGACAATCCTAATGAGAGGAAGGAGTAGTAGTAGTGGCTTGTATTACATTCCTCAGCAGCATTTCTACAGATATTCGCAGCTAATGAATAATACTCCTCAAGCTTTGTTGGGGCAACTTGTCAAGACATCTCTATGGCATCATCGACTTGGGCATCCCACCAATGAGGTTCAACTCAAGATGCTTAAAGATTCTCAGATTTCTGTTTCTGTAGATAAGAGTCCACAGTTGTGTTCAGCTTGTATTAGGGGTAAGATGTCTAGACAACCCTTTCCTTCTAAGTGTAATAAGTCCAGTATTCCTTTTGAGAAAGTGCATACTGATGTATGGGGACCTTCACCTACTGTTTCTGTGGAAGGTTATCGATATTATGTAATCTTTGTTGATGAATGCACAAGGTTTACTTGGATATTCCCACTTGTTAATAAGTCTGATGTGTATACTGTTTTTGTGAAATTTCATGCATTTGTTCTGAATCATTTCAAAGCAAATATTAAGACTTTACAATCTGATGGAGGAGGAGAGTACATGAGTAAAGTGTTTAAGCATTTCTTGGATACCAATGGTATTTTACATTTTGTTTCTTGTCCCTATACCCCTCAGCAGAATGGTCTTGCAGAAAGGAAAAATAGGCATATTGTTGAAACTACAGTGACATTACTTAGTGCTGCTTCTTTGCCACAACAATTCTGGTTTCATGCATGTAGTCATTCAGTATTCTTGATAAATAGAATGCCAAGTCAAAATTTAGCAATGGTATCACCCTATATGAAGTTGTTTGGTCAATCACCTTCTTTAGGATCATTAAAGGTCTTTGGTTCTGCAGTTTTTCCTTATTTGAGACCTTATAATGTCAATAAGCTACAAGCACGAAGTGATGCATGTGTATTTTTGGGATATTCAGTAGGTTACAAAGGAGTATTGTGTTTTAATCTATCTACACAGCGGCTAGTGTTGTCCAGGCATGTTATTCATGATGAAAATGTTTTTCCTTTTAAGACATCTCAGTCCATATCTGCTACTTCTTCTGTGCCTATTTCATCAAACCAAAGGAAGTTATCTAGAGTAGTTTCTGGAGTGTTGTCACATGGTTATGCGCAACATGAGATGAATAATGTGGTTCCTGCTCAATCTGTGAATCTGCATTCTGTTTCTTCTCAATCTTCTGGTTCATTATCGGGTTCAGCATTGTTACCATTACAAGCTACTACTACTCTTCATCAAACTTCTTCTTCTCCAAGGTTGCCTGTCCATAACCCTTCCCAAATTCAGGTAACTTCTAATTCTGAAGATCTATCTCCTCATGTTTGTTCTACATATGATCCTCTGGTGGTTCCATCTTCTGTTTCTTCTGATGATGTGGTTGGTTCATCTTCTGTTTCTCTTCCCGCTGTCAATGATCATGGGATTAATAATGCTGTTATTCATGTGCCTTCTGAGCATAATATGGTTACAAGATTAAAAAGTGGAGCTATACAAAGGAAGGATTATTCTGGTTATTGTGCTTCTGTTTCTATGAATTCAGATTCTTCTTCTTGTCTTACTTCATCTTCTTCATCATCTGGTGATGATATTGTTTTTTGTGGTTTGACTGCTATACTGGATATTCATGAGTCTTCCGAACCAACTCATTACAAGCAAGCTGTTACTTCGGAGAATTGGAGAAATGCAATGAAGGAAGAGTTTGAAGCTTTGCAAAAACAAGGTACTTGGGAATTAGTACCAGCTCCACCAAACAGAAATGTCATAGGCAGTAAGTGGGTGTATAAGATCAAGAAGGATCAAGATGGGAAGGTGTCCAGGTACAAGGCAAGGCTTGTTGCTCAAGGTTTTAGTCAAGAACATGGTTTGGACTATGAAGAAACTTTTAGTCCCGTGGTCAGACATACAACAGTAAGGCTAGTTTTATCCCTGGCAGCAATGAACAAATGGGATTTAAGGCAGTTAGATGTGAAGAACGCCTTTCTTCATGGAGAATTACAAGAAGAAGTGTTTATGAAACAACCTCAAGGTTTCCAAGATTCTTTATATCCTACTCATGTCTGCAAGTTACTTAAGTCTCTATATGGACTTAAACAAGCTCCTAGATCCTGGAATGCCAAGTTTACAAGTTATCTCCCTACTTTGGAGTTTCAATCTTCTCATTCTGATCCTAGTTTATTTGTGAAGGTCAGTGGTTCTGATGTAGTGATATTGCTATTGTATGTTGATGATATTATCATCACAGGGTCTTCCTCCAAGTTGATACAGCAAGTTATTGATGATTTAGCCAGTGTATTTGATATGAAAGATATGGGGAAGTTAACCTATTTTTTGGGTTTGCAAATAACCTACAGAGATAATGGTGATATCTTCATTAATCAGTCAAAATATGTCACTGATCTTCTAAATAAGGCTGGCATGTTGCATTGCAGACCTTGTTCAACTCCGAGCAAGCCTCATACTCAGTTATTGAAGGATGAAGGGCAACCAATGGCTGATCCAACAGTTTACAGGAGTTTGGTGGGTGCATTACAGTATTTGACTTTCACTAGGCCTGATATTGCCTATGCAGTCAATTATGCATGTCAGTTTATGACAACTCCTACTGAGGAACATTTTTGTTTGATTAAACGAATCCTTCGATATCTTAAAGGTACGATGCAGTGTGGATTGACATATTCTGCTCAGGGACGAATGGAATTACTTGCTTACAGTGATGCAGACTGGGCTGCTGATATAAACACCAGAAGATCTATCACAGGGTATATTGTTTTTCTCGGTTCCAATCCTGTTTCCTGGCAGTCCAAGAAACAAGGCAGTGTGTCTCGCAGCTCTACTGAGGCAGAGTATAAAGCACTTGCTAATGCTGCTGCAGATATAGCTTGGATTCGATTAGTGCTCAAAGATCTGCATATTTTTCTTCCATCTGCACCGGTGCTACATTGTGATAATCTTTCCACCTTAGCCTTGTGTTCTAATCCAGTTTTTCATACTCGGATTAAACACTTGGATACTGATTTTCATTTTGTTCGGGAAAGAGTTCAAAAGGGTGATCTAGGGGTCCAATATATTCCTACTGATGCTCAGGTTGCAGATGTTTTGACTAAAGGTTTACACAGTCCTTTATTTGTTCATCATTGTACCAATCTTAGACTGGGTTTCCCCAGCTAAGATTGAGGGGGAGTATTAACCAAGGATATATGTGTATGGGCATTTTAGTCATATTGTGTATAGTTGTGGTTAAGGTGATTAGCTATCTTAGTTAATAAGTTTTGACAGCTGTAAGTTTGGTTTTAGGCTTTTAGATATATATATACTACTGTAAAGGATAGCATTAATTCATTCAGTCAATATAACAACTTCTTCCACAAGATACAATTCTCTCTACTCTTACATTTTCACTGTTCTTCGTTCTTACATCTTCTTGCTGTTTTTGATGGAGATTATGGCTTAATCTGCCATGCTTATGATATTGATCCAGTTGTAATCGACAAGCTAAGAGATTACCAATTTGTATCCTAATTCAGATTTGATGATAAGGAAACATGATTGAGGTTGAAAAATGATATTGATCCATGCATGAGTTATGATCGGAATCCCAATTCTGCCTGTACAAAGATAACACCGAAAAACTTAAGAAAAACATAAAGAACAGATTTCAACTTTTCAATTAATAGTAAAAAGCTTGTAACTGAAGATTCATTTACCTAATTTCTGCACTAGTGTGGGTACACTCTGTTCATCAAGTTATTCGAGGATTATCAGCGACAGAGACAAAAGTCAACTGAATTCAAATCCCTCTGCATCCAATTTAAATCTCTGTTAAAAAATTACAAGTAATCATAAAAGTCAGTCCAAAATCTTCATAAGAATAATAACTGTTTTGCATATTATATGAATATGGTTTTAGCAGATAACAAGTCTTGGAATAACATTTACCCACTTTCCTCATTATGCAAGAATCAAAGGAATAAGGTAAGTGCTACAATTTTCATTGGAATGAAAAGTCATTAGTCCGTAATTTTAATCTCATTCGAACATACCAACAAGAATATCACTCTCAATGATTGCCTTTCAATTAACTTTCTCACTGAATCCCAAAAAGTCCCAAGATCTTGAATCTTCTGCAATTTCAGCAATAATATGGGTACTCAATAGTTCATCAATAATATGGGTACTCAATAGTATGGAAAGACAGAAAAATTAACAATGATATCACTCTCGGCAATTTCAGCAATAATATGGGTACTCAATAGTTCATCAAGTTACTGGAGCGAATCAACTAGAGACCAAAAATCAATAGTATTCAAATCAAGGAGCATACAATTCAGATATTAAAAGTAGCCTCAGAACTCAGTTCTAAATCTTCATAAGAAAGCAATTACAACAGTTCTATATATTATATCAACATCGTTATTCCGAAAACAGGTCTTGGGATAATATAAACAGACAAATTTCCTCATTGTGCAGGAACCAATGGAATAAGCAAACTGCAAGAGATTGAAGCAACAAATGTGTTAAATCTACAACTACCATTGTGACAGGATAAAAAGTCATTAGCCGATAATTTTAAAACAACAATCTGGCCGGAAGAAAATTCCACTTAAAAAGTTTTGGAACAAAACAATGTGAATCAGAATGAGAACTAATATGGCATGTGTAACTCAAAGTGATCGACTGATGGTTGAACAATCAAATCGGCTTCGATTTCAATGTATTTCTCAACAACAACGTTGTAAGCCAATTCATGAATTACATGCTAGCTTGAAAAGGTATTTCTGAACAACAACATCATGAGAAATGAAGGTTGAGCGAGAAAATTAATTTCTTGTGCATCAATACCTTTACTCAGTTTGCACCCATTGAGCATCCTGAAAAACGCCACTGCAGGCCAAAAGAAATGTAGACGCCACTGGAAAGCACACAATATATATATATATATATATATATATATATATATATATATATAGTAAGTCAGAAGTCAACAGTACAGTACGTTGATCAATTAGAAGAAAATAGGAGGTGTGGGTTTGAAACTTTGAAAAGCTTACATGACTTACTTTCAATGCGAACGTTCGAGCCATTTGGAGTTGTTTGACCATGAAACTGGAATACAAATAATCTTGTGGCCTTGCACACCATGAAATTTGGTTTTTCCAATACACATTTGCTGTAGTTTGGCAAGGTGCTGCCTACCTTCCATCCAACTACTGTTTGTGGAAGTCAACTGATTTAAAAGAAGAGGGAGATGGATAAATAACTTTTGTTATACTAGTTTAAATTTATAGAGATAAGCATGTGACATGAACTCTGTAATATGATTTCAAGAATTTTAGAACGTACTTTCGATTTGTGGAATGTGAGAAATCTTGGGCCAATCTGTGCCGCTGTCCCTGCTGCATCTTTGCTTTAGAAGGGGATGACATTGAATAATTGACAGGGTATGTAATTTGGTGAGGCGTTGCATAGCTTGGACACTAGGTAAGTTGGTCAGATTCTTGCAATACCCCATCCTCAGCTGTGTAAGGGATGTAAGGCTACCCAACCATTCTGGCAAAGTCTCCACTCCGTCAAATGAAAATATCGTCAAAGATGTTAGAGAAGTGAGGTGTTGAATTTGTTGAGGCACCGACTTGAGCTTAGGCCAACCATACAACCATAATCTTGTAAGATGCATAAATAATTCAACTTGAAAATCAGGGAAGGAATCGAGCTCCTCGAACCCACCGATCCACAATTCCTTCAAGCGCGGGAGGCAGTGTAGTCTCGTCGGCAGATATTTTAACTTTGGCCACTTTACAATCTCCAAACGACGGAGAGAATTGAGGTTGTCTAAACTTGGAAGAATCTCTAAATTAGGGATACTGACTATTTCCAGCACCTCAAGAGAGAGTGGAAATTGTAGACCGCTCACCCAAATGTCTAATCTTTCACATTCTTCAATCCTCAAATGTCGAAGGGAGGTGAAGGTGCGCAAATCTGAAAAAATTGTAGACTAATGCTGCTACTTTGGACACCAAACGAGGCTACCTTTGGGCATTCACTTATCTCCAAATGCTGGAGAGAGGGACATTGTTGTGGAAGAGCAGGTAAGCTTGATAATTCTTTGCAATTGCTGAATGTCAACTTCTGAAGAGAGGATACGCTGCCTTTAATTTCAATCGATGTCAGATTAGGGCAAAAGGATATATGCAATTCCACGACAGAGGCCCATACACTCAGTGGGCCTGATAGTCCATCGCAAAATAAAATATTCAACTGACGAAGAGATGCAAGGGTGTAAAATGGAAACGATGTTACACCATCACAACCTTGTAAATGCAATTCCTGGAGAGAGGGGCAGTACCGTATCCCACTTGGTAGGCCTGACAATTGTTCACAATAACTAATATGTAATTCCCGAAGAGATGCCATGCCCTGTGTAATTGGAATCAACTCTAGACTATCACATCCCCCAATATACAGGTATTCAAGGAGAGGGAGTGTGTCTAGCCCATCCAGCAAATGCCTCAGATTTTTACACTGCCAAATAGACAATCTCTTAAGAGAGCCACAAGATCCAAATACATCAGGGGCAATACAAGTTAAATCATCGCATTCCCTTATTCTCAAAGATGAGAGATTATTATTGTTCTTCAAAATTCCTTGCGGCAAACAGGTAAGCTCCTTAATACCTCCTATTTCGAGGGAAGTGAGAGTTGTTAATCCGCTGCTTATTTCTTCTATTGGCGTTCCACTATCACCAGAAATTATCACCAACTTTTGAAGAGATGGAAAATGACTCGGAACATTTCTCAACTTGGAACAATCTTTGATATCCAACTCCTCGAGGCAAGGAAAAACCACAACTTTTTGTGTTGACATCATTGGTGCTTCCATCCAGTCAATTAGATTGTTGCACTTCACAATATGTAATACTTTTAGTGCAGGAAATAGAGTAATTTTCTCCTTACTTGTCGTGGCCACATTGTGGACAAGATTATAACCGTAGAACTCAGCTCCAACACATTTCAAGTTAGCTATTCCACTAATCTCAAGCACAGTAAGTTTGGGTAGATGACCAAGCGGTGGGACTCCTTCACATTTGTTGCATCCAAGTAATTGAATCTTCTTCAAGTTGTTGAGCAATAATGACATGCCCGTCATCCACGATGGAAACTTATCGCCCATGAAGTTTTCAATACTTAAGCTCTCCAACTCAGGATGCGGTCGGAGGCCTTCTAGTACATCCCCCTCCTCATTGTTGTTGGTTCTTAACCTATCTTCTGTCCATTTGAAGCTTAAATGACATACTTCCTTCTTATCCTCCAACTTAGCCTTCTTTGCTTCTTCTCCATTCTTTACGTGCTCCAGGTTACAAATGATTAATTCACCTTTCAAATGTTTCAAGCCAGCCAACTCTTCAATTTGACGACCAATTCCATCACCCACCGAAAAGTAAGGTAATGTTCGAAGGCATGTTAGCTGCCCTATCCCCTGGGGGAATTTTGTACTCTTATCAAAATAAATATGTCTCAGGTTGGCCAAGTTTTGCAATTCTTTTGGAAACACTTTAAGAGCACAATTCATTGCTCTTAACGTCTGAAGGTTATAGAGCTTGCCTATAGACTTGGGGAGCGATTTGAATCTTGTTTTAGAAATGTCAAGATACCTCAAATGTTTCAACCTTCCAATTGAAATTGGAAATTCTTCAATATTAGCATTTCTTAAATTTAAGACACGTAAAGCTTTGAACCGTGACAAAATTTTACTAGGAACTTCACCATGGTCGAAAAACAGTGACCGCAATTTCCTAGCACTTATTTTTGAAATTTTTTCCAGCATAGAAGTAGAAACTCGAGCAACATGTCGAATCTCATTTGCATTATCTATGTTGCATAAGTCTCCTGTCAAGCTTTCTGATTTGGATACAAGTTCTGCAAGGTCATGCACAAGATCGTGCATCTGGCATATGCTAACAGTGTCATTGTCACTCGTTGATGCATCTTGAAATAAGGAGCTATGCAATAGAATATTAAAATATTCATTGCCTATGTCCTCCATATCTTTACTTTCGCCAGATGAAGGGTGGAGTAGGCCTTGAGCCATCCAAAGTTGAATCAAGTTATCTTTTTTAATTTTAGAATCTTTCTTGAACACTGAGCAGTATGAAAAACATTGCTTCAATGATGGTGATTCTAAATTGTCGAAACTCAACTTTAGCACTGGCATAATTCTATCTTCCTCTTTTGATACGTTGTGCCATATTTTACTGTTTTTCAATGATGACCATTCTTCAATACTTCTTTTAGTGTGCAAAATGCCTCCCAAAACCTGTTGATTGGATTAGTGAGTTTCAAAGGTGTCCTAAACAATGTAGAAAATAGCTAGGGACTCATATAAATAAGAAGTTTTTGCTTGCTTAATTTTTAATCCCCTTGCCTAAAAGGGTAAAATCTAAGCCGTAAGCAAAATGATTTTAGTTTCCATTATTTTTGGTGCTTGACGAAATTTCCTGAATACCCATTAAATAGTTAAAAACACATTTTATTCTTGATCTGTTGCGGTAATGAATTAATTTTATCTACTTTTTGTTCGTTCAAATGAATAAGTTGCTAATGCTGATTTTTTTAATAAGAAATGCTTGGGATATCACATTTTTGTATATCATCAAATGTATATGTTATGTGTACATACCTTGTTAATTACTTATTCTGATGAAGGTTTTACACCCTATAAAAAACCAATCTACGCAAATTATTCTTTCAAAATTTGAACTCAAGTGAATCATTTTGCAAATAACGATTCTCCTCCACAGACGGCTTGTGCTGTTTTATTTTCAGACTATGTTAGCTTGTCTGACTACCACTTTTCAATATAATGTGCATCTTGACATCTAGGTTTATCTCACTTTTTTTTTCCCCTAACGTTGTGGTATTGCTCAACTTGTTTTGCAGGTTTAGACCTTTAGGTTTGGTTTTAGAAGGGCTAGGTTTCATGTCCCCTCCCTTCCCCCCTCTTTTCTTTGTATCTTTCTTATTTTCGTTTCTAGAAGGGTAAGGTTTATGCCCCTCCCTTTTTTTTTCGTGTATTGTTTTTGTTATCTCTGTTTTATGAAGGGTAAGGTTTAAGTCCTCCTTTGACTAGGTGTAACTTCTTTTTTGTTATCAATAAAACTTCTCTCATATCGTCGAGGTTTCCAAAAAAAGAAAAAAAGATCATTTTGCAAATAATATAGCTAAAATTCGAAGAGATTTGATCAGTTTGTTTGCTACCAAATATCAATCAAATGGGAGATCATTTAGTCATCCATTTGTTTTGCTACTAGGTAAAATATCCATGATATCAAATAGCTAAAATCTATGATTTGAAATGTGATTGTGTAATGATGATTTTTCAATGATGATGACGAGTTGTATGGACAAAATACGTATGTCACAAGGCCTTGTTCTATTTTATAAGGTGGTGCACCCCATGGGTTGAATGCAAATACTCTCCTAATTTATAAATGAAAACAAGTAAAAATATAGGTGTAAATTCCATGTAATAATATTACATACCTTTGCCACCAATGGAACACCACCACAATTTTCAGCAATCTCTCTTCCAATTGTTTGGAATTCAAGAGTTATATGAGCACTGCTACTGGAGAAAGCTCTATCTTTTATGATGGACCAACATTCATCCACTGAAAGGTGTTCCAGATCATGTCGTGGAAGTAATTTTTCAGAAATTGATGCAACTTTTCCACTGCGAGTAGTGACAATAATTTTAGATCCTGCATCAGAATAAAGCTTTGACAAACATTCCATCAAATTCTCCCATTTTCCGAAATCTTCATTCCAAACATCATCAAGTACGAGTAAATATCTTTTATCTTTCAACTCTTCATTAAGGAACTTAAGCAGAGCATTCTGATTATCTTTTGAAGAAGGGGCGTTTGCCGGTTTAAGCTGCTCTAACATCTGGAGTAGAATTAAATTGACATCAAAAGGGTTCGATACACAAACCCATATTCTCGTTTCGAAAAACTTGTGTACAGAATCTTCATTGTAAATTGACTTGGCCAACGTTGTCTTGCCGAGGCCTCCCATTCCCACGATGGCCATAACCGAAAGATTTTCTTGATTGTATTTGGAGTCGGTCAGGGTTGTAACTATTTTTGACACAACACCTTCCCTTCCAACAGTTCTTTCATCTCTCCCAATGAATGCGTTGGTTTGTCTGTCCCATCTATTTCCTCGAGGAGTTGCATCTTTATTCTTGGAAACTAGTCCAAGAACAGGTGCTTCACTCTTGAGATCCACCAAGGATGCATTGATCTTCTGAATTTTATGCGCCATTTGAAGACGAAATGCAAGTGGATTGGAGAGTGAAAAGAAGTTAAGAACCTTTTTCTTCATATGGTTTTGGATTTCGACTTTACGCCGCTCAACTTCGTACTGGAATTCATCCAAGACATCCTCAGCATCCTGAGCTACGTCTTTGAGGTTCTTCACCCATTCCTCTATTGACTTGCTCCGACCTGTTAGACAATGAAAAAGTAGAACAGTACTTGAGGTTGGTAATTAAATTATAGCATGTGCGTGTGAGGTTATAAGAGAATTCAGAAATATATGCTACCTTGTGGTTGGTTGGCAACATCAACCAAGAAACGTTCAATGTCGGTGAATGACTTTTGAAGCTTTCTGAGTTGAGCTTTGAAACCCCATGCAAGACCGAATTCTTGAGCAGCAAGTGAAAGCACCTTGTTCAGTATACCCTCCGCAGCAAAAGTAAGGACAGCTTCAGCCGCCATTCCTTCAATTCCCTGCAACTCAGCTAATCAGAGTTGTTAGTTTCTTTCTTCTTCGATACAATACTAGTGCAATGGAGGAAGATATGATGGGCAATAATGTCCGTAGGTTTAACTTCTTATAACGTGAAAAAGGTGGTGCATCCAATAATTCGAAAAAGGATCCCCGCAGGATTCTAGGAATTCTACAATCGTGTTTTTTTATCGTACATCATACAATTAATTTTCATTAGATACTATTTATATTTGAATTTTAAATTATTTTTGACAGCATAATATATGATGAACGAATACAATTATAAAATTCTTAACTCCTTAGAAAAAAAATCCGACTAGAATCATTTTCCTAATAATTCAGGGTGGATTCCTATCAGATAAAAAGCTAATTGAGGATAGACTTACTTTAGACGTGGCTCCGTCTCCTTCACTGATTCGGAGCTGTTCAGTCTTTTTAACCAACAAGAAGAACTAAAGGCGGCATTATTCCAACAACGTGTGTCGCGAGGCTTCGGATTTTTTTCAAAAATCATATATTATGCATATATCTGGATGCAAGTAAGTATACTGATCATAAAAATTTACTTATATGCTTTCTAGGAGAGAGAGATTTTATTTTCTTTTTTATAAGAAAATAAAGAATTACCAGTTCATAAGTAAATAATGATAAGGGCCTTAATTTCACATCAAGAAAAGAAAAAAAAAAAAAAGATGTTGTATGTGCTCCTAAGTAATTTGATTATTTTTCATATTACTAATTGATTTTATGGTAGAACCTCAAATGTGGAAGCAAATTTCTAACAAGACTAGATTGACGTAATCACACTTGCAAAATACCAAAAAACATTAGTCTAATTGACGAAGACCCAAAAAAAGGGCAAGGGTATTCACCAAAGGGTTTTTGATGCCTCAGTCAGATAGATAGTTTGAAAGAAAATATGAACTTGAGATTTTTTATTAGAATGTGGCGATTACTATTTTTCCCATTTGACATGACTATTAATGGACCTGAACCCTAGCCAACAACTGAGATAGGAGATTGCAGGACGTATTAGGCAGACCTTAACGTTTTATTAGAGCAACTCCAGCATTGGAGCCCTCCCCCCAGGCTATTCACTATTCAATCCACCTTATTAACAGTAATCGCCCTTAATGAACAGTAATAGCCCTGGCAATAGCCTTTGCATTTTCACCGTTACACTTCAATAGCCCTGGTAATAGGCAATAAAATATTAGTATTTTATTTATTTATAAAATAACACAAAATAATTTTAATTGTAATTTCGGATAAGATTTTTAATCGTTCTCGTTGCGCCACGTGTCATTATCCGAAGTATTATTAAATAATAAAAAATAATTTTATTTGTAATTTCGGATAAGATTTTTAATTGTTCTCGTTGTGCCACTTGTCATAAAATCCAAAAAGACAATTATTGGGGATGAATTTCCGATAAAATTTTTAATCGTACTCGTTATGCCATGTGTCATTATCCAAAAATACAATTATTGGTGATGGATTTCTGATAAGATTATTAACCAATCACATCGCGCCACGTGTCATAATCTATTTACAATCTTTGAGGATAGATTTCCATCAGATTTTTAACGAATGACGGCATGCCACGTGGCATTATCTACAACCTAATTCTTTCTGAATCCTCCATATAATCCACCATCCATCCTCACAAATCTCACACCAATTTTCTCAAGATCTCTATCATTATTCATAGTTTCTGCTTCCTTCTTCACAAAAATCTATATCCTTATTCATAGTTTCTGCTTCTTTCTTACAATGTCTTCTTCTTCCTCAAGGATGATGTGGGAACTCGATCAAGAAGAGGAAGAATTGTTTAACCAATCAGAAGGAATGTTCAATCACCAGGTGGCAAAAAATGAGAGGGAAGAGGATGAGGAGCGTAGAAGGAGAGATGACGAAGTAAGAATGAGCAGAGCCTCACATTCCCGCCGAGTCATTCAAGCTGTGGCTCAGATCTGCAGGCCCAGCTGTTCTGGAAACCTTGATAAAAGTAGGCAACGACGAGGTATGGAACTCTTGGACAATTATTTTGTCCCTAATAGTGCATTCCCTGATAAGTACTTTGGACGTTGTTTTAGATTGTAACGACATTTGTTCAACAAAATCATGATTGCTGTTTGCAACCATGATTCTTACTTTGTGCAAAAGAAGGATGCTTTTGGTGCTATGGGTCTCCTTCCTGAGCAAAAAATTATTGCTGCCTTGCGGATGCTTGCATATGAAGCATCTGCAGACCAAGTGGATGAGATAACGAGGATGGGGAAAGCAACCATTCTTGAGTCCCTAATGAGGTTTTGCGAAGCAATCGAATCTATCTACACTGCTGAGTACCTCCGCAAACCTACAAACATGGACTTGGAACGGCTTCTGAAGAAGGCCGAGATGCGTGGTTTTCCTGGGATGATTGGAAGCATTGATTGTATGCATTGGACGTGGAAAAACTATCCAAGTGCATGGCAATGCGCTTATGGGGACAGAAAAAAAGCAAAAAGTATCATTCTGGAGGCGGTGGCATCTTTTGATACATGGATTTGGCACGCCTTTTTCAGGGTTCCGGGAGCTTAAAATGACATCAACATCCTTGTCCAATCCCTAGTGTTCAACTATGTCCTGCAAGGAAAGGCACCAAAAGTCACGTATGAGGTCAACAGACGTATGTACGACGGGCCATACTACCTAGCTGATGACATTTACCCGCGATGGTCAACATTTGTCAAAACAGTGCCACGTCTGCGAAGTGCAAAGGAAAAACACTTTGCAAGCTGTCAAGAGGGGTGCAGGAAGGATGTGGAGCGTTGTTTCGGTATCCTCCAAGCTCGCTGGGCAATCGTCAGGGGTGTTGCCAGATTGTTTGATGTAGAGTCGCTTCGATCCATCATGATGACGTGCATCATTCTTCACAACATAATTGTGGAAGATGAGTACGATTATGAAGTTGTTGATGAATATGAGCCAGATACGATGAACAATTCAAGAACACGTATATATTGTGTTCATGACGCCACCGATGAGCCCGTGCAACATGAGTCATTACAAGGGGATGGACGTTACAATGAAAGGCTCATTCAACGATATACTACATTTCAAATGCCAGACATGCACAATGCCTGGCAAATTGACTTGATAGAGCACCAGTGGGGCATTGAAACAAGCTGAAGATAATTAAGTTCATTTAGTGTGTTTTTTTTAATTTGGTATGTTTATGTTATTTTATTTGGTGTGTTTTATTATTTGGTATGTTTATGTAATTTTTTTAGTGAGTTTTTTATTATTCGGTATGCTTATGTAATTTTATTTGGTGTGTTTTTGTCATTTCAATAAATATTCTCTTAGTATAAATAACTTACCAAATTCATTTGGATAAATATTCAATAAATTGGAAACAAAATAAAGTACTATATTCAAAAAATAATAAATTACAACCCAAAGTGATTGGAAAATTATGGGCTCCGATTACAAAAACTACTCTATTCATCATCACTTAACCAATTTGTGGTGCTAGGATGATCTTCTCTTGTGGTGCTAGGACCATCTTGGCTTGCTCTCGCTTCTCTTGCACGCCTCCTTCGCACCACGTCCGCTTTCTCTGACTTCCAAAAAAATTTAGAATTTGGAGACTTCCCTTCTAAAGGCGTGTTCATAATCTCACGATCTCATTGAGCCCGTCTTTCTTCTCTAACATGTTCCATTTCTTGCCTAAGTAGCTTTCTTTCTCTCTCATTAGCCTGAAATTATCTCTCAATAGCTGCAGCTTTTGCGTCTTCTCTAGCCTTATCAGCCTCATATTTCGCCAGTTCCCTTGCCAAAGTCAATTCACCTTGGTGAGTAAGTTCTTCCATGAACTTTGCATAATCATTCTTGGAAGCACTCCCTTTTCTCTTTGAAGCCTTCTTACCTTGAGGCCTAATTGGATAATGGGTCGAACCCGACGCTTGTTCAGGGAGGGGTGTTTCGAGCACTTCTTCTGCATCATCTTCATGAACATGCGAGACATGATCGGGTGTAGAGTGTAGAGGGGTGCTGTTTATGAAAACTTCTGGACTCACAGGCACAACTCTAAATTTAGGACAATCTTTGACAATATTCCAACATTCCCACTGATTGAATGATTTATTTTTGCTTTTGGTTTTGGCAGCGTACCAAGTTTGTGCTTAAAGTTCCTACACAATGCGGGAGAAGAAATAATTATAATGAAAATAAGTAACAAATAAATAATACAAACAAATAATTATAATGTAAGTAGGTAACAAATAACTAATACAAACAAATAATTATAAGGTAAATTTGGGTATAGTACAAACAAATAAATAATATATTGCTACCTGATCCGAGTAATTTTTCCCACTTCAAATATTACTACTAGTTTGTGCCAAGGCGTCTCTCCACGTACTAAACGATTGGTTAAGTAATTTCCAACAACTGGACATCGATTCTTTGGTTCTTTTCCCACCAATTTTCTCAAAATAATTGGTATGAATAAGACTCCACATTTCTCGCAACTGCATCTCATTACCCGTAAGCGAACTATGAGTAACTTCAACCCAGCTAGTACGCAATGCAACATCTTCAAGAAGCGACCAATTCGTACCTGCATCAGTAGCCATTTTGTTGAAAAAAAAATGGATTGAAACTTTGAGAGAAAGAAAGGAATGTGAGTGAAAGTAGTTGAGAAAATATGAAATTGTGGTGTAAGGTAGATGATAATGAGAAAACATTTATAGAAAAGTAAAAACAATTTTTTTTAAAAAAAAATTCAGATTTTTTTTTTGAATTTTTTTAAATTTTTTTTTAAATTTTTATTCAACTTATTAATCTCTGCCGTTGGATATAAAAAAAAATTGAATTCCAACATTCCAGATTGTGCCACGTGTCACAACGGTAACTTTTCTTAATTTTAAAACTATTTTTTCTTTTATTTTTTTATATTTATAAAGCATATTAATATCCACCGTTGATCTCAGATCGAACGGTGGATATTAAATAAGACTTTTTTTATTTTTTTTACCGTTGAGATCGAACGATCCAAGTTAAAGATCCGTTGAGATCGAACGGACCGTGGGAAGCCACGTGGCTTCCCAACGGTAACTGAAAAGTCACTTTTTTTTTTCTTCTGATTTTGTGTCAACGACGCGCCCCCACGCGCAAGTGGGGTGCATGCGTCTGACAGAAAAAAAATTTTAAAATGGCCTGACGCCAGGCTGACGTCAGCGCTGGCGTCACATCCACTCGGGCTGGTAATTCTCCACGGGCCCGGAGCTCGGGCCTCCACCTCCACTCGGGCTCCTTCACGTTGGAGCCAGTCCACAGGGCCTCGGGCCCCTTTTCTCTGGCCTTTCCCCCGAGCACCCAGCAACGCTGAAGTTGCTCTTAGTGATGGTACAAACCAATCTCTGCAGTCGTGCCTACTATAGTCCCATGTCCCTGTTGGTAGGAGTTCAAGCACGCCAAACACCCAACGGAGACTCTGTAGACTTCCAGTCACATATAACCTGATGACAAGACATATCATGGGCCCGAAGCACCTTTGATACGCTAGTACACAAAGGCCTAATACTAATGGGGCGGACAGGTCCCAGGTGCCACGTTCCTATCCCAAGCACTCCGAATTTCAGATACACAACTATGGCCCAATGGGCTAAGAGGCCATGGCCAGAAAATAAGAATAACAAGTAAAAGCTCTGCAAAATGTGCCGTCACTACAAACAGTATGAACGGAAAGTAAATTTCAGTATTACTTTGTTACAGTTCTCCCTTAACAAGTATCCAACTAAAACGCACCCACATTATCCGAAGGACAAGTAGAAATTAAAACCATTCCATAGCTCGATATTATACATCATCACCGCAATAACTCGGAATATCGTAAAAGGCATCCCTACATTGAGCTACAATTGTTCAAAGGAACCAATATCTCCGGATGTGGCATGGTGATTGTGACCAAATTAAACATAACAGAGCATCTTTTATCAACCCGAGCAACAGAATTATAATATGAGCTTCCAGCACCGATCATTTGTAGAATTCAAAGTCAGTGTCGGGCTTCTTCACGTTGGTTTGGTAACCCTCCTCAAAGTCCTTTGGGAGTATGACATACCGATTCTTCCTAACTGCATGCATTCCTGCTTCTTGACATATAGCAGAAATCTGTACAAACCGAAGAGAACTCATATTCAAATTTATAGCCATTCATATTGAGGTTGTCGTTATCAAGCATTAAACGGCTAAATCCGACCCCACAAAGCTTCTCATAGTGACAGTTAAAAAGAATATGTATATGTCAATCGCCATAATTGTTCTAACGAAGAGCTTGAAGCAAATATTCTTAGTATTTCAAGAACACAGCACAAGCCTGACAAAAATACCCCAACAACCAAAACCCCTAATTAAGTTAAAACAGAGAAGAAAAAACACACATAACATAGCAGTAACAGGACTTAACGCTGGTAGAAGAATTAAAACAAAGAGCATATTCTCTCCTAAAAGAAATTAATCTCACCTCAGCAGCACTTATTTTGTCTGGCCGAGAGACATAATCTTCCAAGTCTACCTCATCACTCAAGTTCATTTTAGCAGTGCAAACCTGCAGTACAAGCAGGTATGTTACACTATATTGTTTGCAATAGCTTGCCAAAAATCCACAAGAGTAAGACATCATGATTGCAAGAGAAAATACAGAAGAAAAGGTATATAGAAAGCTGATGGCAAGTTTCATAAATATCATAAGACATAAGGTAGACAAGACTAAATGGGATAATCTCATATGGACATTGGGTGCAGGTGTGTTTTGAGGTGTCCAACTCCTGTGCAGTCCACAACTAAGATATAGGGAGAAGTAACTGGTCTAATGATATGGATGGCACTGAATGGACATCGCAGAAGCTACAAATCTTAGGATAATGAGAAAAAAGATACCTCGCAGCGTACAAACAACAATTTACCAACAATAACTCTTTCATTGAAAGATACTTTAAGCCTGTTATTTTACCTGGAAAACAAGTCTTTTCTGCCTCCTATCAGGCAAAGGAAACTCAATATTTCGATCAAGCCTTCCGGGACGCAGAAGTGCAGGACCCAATGTGTCTGCTCGGTTAGTAGCCATAATAATCCTAACATTCACTATCTGGTCAAACCCATCCATCTGCAAAAGTTATTAAGCCCAAATCAACTTTGAGAACAGAAAACAGAAGAATATTATGTAGTGCTCATTCATTGGTTATGCATAAAGATTAAAGAATCGAAAATGCTTTATAAGTTTCTCTTGAATCCTCGTAAGGTTAGTATATGAGAAAAAGCACATCGGTTATAAGTTTTATACAACAACATTTCAAGACCTCAAATTAAGGGATAAAAACTCAATACCTATCAACTAGTAATCTAGGTTTTTTTGGTGCCCTTCTCCCATTAGAAGTAATTTGGTTTTCTAGTCTTTGTGAAATATTGTATTTGAAGTGTTCTCTAAGGGTAGTGAGAGACTTTTTTTTATTTATTTTACATTCTATAAATACACATGCAAACAATAAAACAAATAAGTTTTTTATATGGAGTTATGTTAGGCCACTTATGGCATTGCCCCAAACCTTTAAAATCTTTGGACCGGACTCTGTTTAAAATTCTTTTGATAATTTTATTACAACCCTTTAGAAGAAAAAAAAAATCAAAAAATTCCAACTTTATTAAAGGGAACTATTATTAGCACTCCAAAAATCTCGTTCTATACTCCTTACAAGTGAATTTTTCTTTCTAATTATAGAAAGTTTGGAGTGTCAAATGAGATTTTTGAAGTGCTAATAACAATTCTCTTATTAAAATATAAACATATATTACAATTAATTTACACAAATTGTAAGCCAGTCGAAGTTTTGTATTCGTAACATTTGTTATCTAATGTTTTACTCTGCATATTATAATAGTTATTATTTTTCACTTTGAGTATATAAATAATAAATAATTGTATATGTCATAATTATAATGACGATAGTAACACTAGGCGGTGTTTTGCGAATACCAAAAGGCCTCTTCATTTCAACATTCAATTTTCAAATTCCCAAATTGGTAGGCTAGAGCAGCAGTGGCAGTAGCTCCTGCAGCTTCTTTTGGTTCATCATTGCCCTGTGGGAACGGGTGCTTTTTTGGTCAAATGAGGTTTCATGCTCAGAGGACTGCAAGAGGGTTTTCAAATTTATAACCCACATAAACATATACGTGTGAAAAGTTATCATGTCAAGCTTCCTACGAATTTCATATATAATGTATGTAAGTATATTTATGTTTAGTCTCAAGGATTATTTAAGTATTCTCAAACAACTATGAAGTTATTAGAGAGAAACAAAAGCAAAACTCAAGTTGTAAAAACCGGCCTCCTAACTCGTGTAGTAGTTAAATTAAGACAAATATATATCTTTAAAATTAACTATGTTTGAGTTGATTGAAAATCGAATTTGAGTGACAGCTATTAAAATATTTTCAAGTTTCCCACCATCTAATCCATTGGGGGTTATCAGTTATCTTATTCTGATGGTGATGATATGACTTAAATTAAGACAAGAAGTGACCAATTTAATTGAAGGTTGAAGCTAATGAGACATGGGATCTTCAATAAAATAACTTATGAGCTGTGGGTGCTAGGCAGAGTGTACCGTCTTTGATGGAAGAGTTGTGGACTGGAGGGAGGGAAACCATGATCCAATCACTACCTCCACCTTTTTTATTTTATTGCCAACTACCCTCAACCTACCATTATTACATTTTAGATCAGCTCCATCATCTGCATGCTCATCATCAGCACCCCATGCCAAGTGCAAAAATTCCAAAAACAAATTCTTAGCCCATCACATGAAACAGGATGCTTTACCTTCTCACTAATTAAATAAGACTAGGCAAGAATTTGTGAATTTAAAACTTATGAACATTTATAGACGATAAAGGCGGTCGGGATATATTTCACTCTTTGGTATCTTTTTTGTCATGAGAATGATAGAGAAAGGGAGATACATTTCCGGTTGCAGACAAGATTTTATTTTTTATATAGGTCATGGTGAAATTTTTGGTCCTTTATTTTTCTTCACTTTTGGTGAGTCAAAACTTCAAATGGAATGTACTCCACAACCATGATTAAAGTGTACATGCATGGTTTAAACATCCAAAACAAGCTATCTCCGCAACTACTAGATAATCCCAAAAGATCATGCATGAATAAGAAGTTTTAACCCTTCTCACGATCATGATGTCTCCTTAGCAGCACTTTTCAAAAGTTTCATGATTAAACATACATAATCTTATGTCCCTCGTGGGTTGGAGAGGGACTTACCTTAAGGAGATGTATCGTTTTTGTGTTTATATCACTCCTCAATTGACTTTAACATATTACAGCTGAAATAATACGTGATGAGTGAAATACGCACAAAATCTATATCCTAACAGGTAGTGGCGGATCCAAGATTTTAAACTCGGGAGGTCCCAATTATAAAGGTCAAAAAAATTTATAGACAAAAATAACATTGAAAATTTAAATATAATACATTTTATTCAAAAATCATATGCAAAACAATATTACAAATTATAAAATCATAATTCCAACTTCCATTACGAGGTTTCATAAGTTACTAGGGAGTACCTAAGTTATTGATTATCTAATATGAACCACTAAATTTAAAACACCGGTCAATTAAAACTCTCCCCAAACTCCCACTATCTTTCTAACCAAACACACCATTTTTCTTTTTTACTAGTTTCCAAACATCCACTTTCTCTCTCACTAAGAACAAAGTTGCCAGACCTCCACCAACCGCCTCCCTCCCCATTTTCCCGAAGCCATGGCAGCTTCACCCCCAAATTTCACCAACCCATGACAGATCATATCCATCTTACTAACATTATGAAGGAAATTTCACCCATAAGAAAAATTACTAAGATGGTTGAAATAATTTGGGGAAATTTGGGCTTATGTACTCCCCCCGCCAGACGACAGAGAAAGGTTGGAGGAGAAGTGGGTGGCACCGACGGATGAGACCATGGCAGAAGCAAGGAGGAGGCAGGAAAGGTCCCTATTTTCTTTCTTCTTCGTGTGCGGTCATCTTCTCCGAGAAGAAGACAACCACTGCAACTTGCAACCTACAACCTGCACAGACCTCATGCTCAAGTACGAGGAGTCCCCGAAAAATTTATAGCAGGGATTTAGGATCGTCAACGGGTCCTGAGACCTCCCAGGTCCCTATATGGATCCGCCTTTGCTAACAGGTAAACATTTGTGCATGTAGTTTGGGTGTGAAAGAAGAATTTTCAGTGTATGGCTTCTAAAATTATCAACCTAATTCATTAAAGAATATAGGGGGAAAACAACATGTCAACATGAAGTTGGAGTTTGGGCATCTCTAGGAATCATTTCACCTTAAAAAGCTGCATGAAATTTCTTCTTATCATAGATTTTTTTTAATGTGAACGAAATAAAGAGTGTACACTATATCATTATATAATTAGAATGATACTTGAAAAATAAAATTTTCTTCTACTTACATGATGACATGTAGTGTTCTATTCGTGTTTTGGCTACACTAAAAAATTTCTTCTCTCTTAAGCCCCAATTTGTTTTGTATTTATTATGTTTCTCAAAGTTGGTGTTACATGGAATATTCAAAGGTGTTTTATGATGTACTAAAGCACAATAGAATAGACAAAAAAGCACATGAATTTTAGTTTAATATTGGTCATAAGATTAAACATTGTTTTAAATTGTCCACTTGTATTTAGTCTCTCATTCTCCCGGCTTGGCAGACAGCCCATCTTAATCATGATCTAGCAGCAAACTAATCATGTACAATTAATGTTAGTATTTTGTTATATGTCTTGAAGCTTTCAACTTAGGAATGAGAATTAAGAATGATTTCTAACTTCTTGTGTTTGTTGATATTTAAATAACAAAAAATTTAGGTAGGGTACACCCATCAAATTCAGTTCAGGTTTGAGATCAACTATACATGAACAACAATGTATCATCTTAATTCATGACTTCTCCTAGTAAATTTGTCTTTTACTTTATGACACGTTGACTTACTATTAATGAGTATAGAAGAAATTGAAATCCTTTCAATTCTTGAATTTTCAAATGTTTACTAACACGTAAAAAAAATTAAATTTGAACAACATCGTATCATTTCAATTCATGACTTTCTCGATTCAAGAAAGGTAAGTGTTCACAGTGGAGCATGGAAAGTGATGATGGAGAGGTAGAGAGGGAGAGGAGAGAGTTGAATGCATGCAATCTATGTACACGCTCAGATCTCAAAGATGCCACACCGTGGCAGGCAATTGCTTTGCATTGCCAATACTACAAGTCCCAGAAGGCCCATGACTGAGAGTGAGAGCTTACTTACTAATGAGTGAGCTCTGCCAAATGCCAGCATTTGGCCCCAAACATTGATATAGAATATCCACCTTTACAAGGCAAGTACCCAATTAAAACATTTCAAAAATACAAGGCAAACATTTGGGAATTTCTTTCAGTAGCATATTGCATGATACGAGAATGAAGAAATTGAAAATAAAAAAAAATTAAATAATTGTGGAAATTAAATCTAATGATTAAAACACTCGTACCATCGACTGATACATAGCATTGAAGTTGCACCAAAAAATTTGAGTCAAAATAATCTATACATGAAGAGCAACTTTCACCACACTAGGTTTATTATCATTGCGGTATGTCATACAAATCAACATTATTTATAAAGAAATTTACACATAATTTTATATCATTAACATGAAAGATCATGATTTAGTGTACTTGACCCGTCCTCCTACATATGTGGTAGGCTGACCTCATTGAAAATATGCAAGGAACCATGAAATCGAAGAGGAATGGTGTATTACTAATTGAAGTTTGTAATGACACTTTGGTCTGATTTCTTTGTAAACTCTCTGCTTTGTAAGGGCTAACACATGGAGGGGGCCTTTTAGTTAAATAAAAGTGAGTCATTATTTCCAAAAGAAAAAAAGGTTGTATTTGCATATACCCCTTTGACTCCATTTCCAATAGTGAATAAGGAAAAAAACTTGTATACAACCGAATATTATTTTAGGGTATATTAATTTTAAACTGTAATGTCACGTAACAAGTTATAACACATAGCATTTATGATAGGTTTAGAATACTGTTAGTTTGATGTTTTGGTTAACATATATATGTTTAATGGGTTTCATGTTCCATGAGCAAGTGTTGAGATTATAAATTCCACATCAGTTAAAAAAAAATGAACATTGCATGTGCTTATACATAACTAAAAACTCACCATATTGTCAATTAATTTATAATGAAATATCAACTTTTTTCAAAATTGCAAATATGGAACTGCAGTCTGCATGTCAAACGTGCGGAGCGAATCCCATCTTTGCCCTTTGTTTTTCTTTTTCTTTCGGTCCAGTAGTTGGACAAATATACAAATCTCAGATTTAGTTTGTACACAAAATAATGTCACAATGCCCCATTCCTTCACATTTGAACGGGTTTATTATTTTATTTTCTTTTACGAATTTTATTTATTTCAAGATCATCATTTGGATGAGTTTACTTGCTTTTGTGGCCTCTTGACAATTTAAAGGTCACACTTTTGTATCTGCTGCAAGAACTTACACGGACAACTTAGGAGTATTAGATGCCATAAAAAGGTAAATAATCTTACATGGCATCCCCCCCCCCCCCCACCCCCCCCCCCCCCCCCCCCCACCCCCCCCCCCCCCCCTCTTCTCCTGGTAAGCCCATGGGGGCTCCGTCCCTGCCAAGGTGTTGTTAGGGCTGGTCCTAAGGTTTTTAGTGCACACTGCGAAGGCTCAAAACGTGCCTTTTTTTAATACACAAACATATATTTTAAAAATATATATATTTAAAGAGGGCTGGAACCCAGTCGAAGCTGGGGGGCTAGGCCCTCACGCCCAAATTATATTACTTGAGAAAACATACAATGGGTGGGGCAGAGTCTGTAAACCCCGACAATCAAATTTAAAATCATATACAACCACTCTAAGCAAAACTTCATGAAATTTCAACCTTCAAGAAATCGTCTTCAATCATTTCATGATCATGAGACTCCTCACCAACATTTTGTAACCCTTCACCAACATTTTGTAGATGGAGGACCGGCTTTGAATGAATTTAATTCATAAACTGCTACTGTTTGACAAAAGACTTCTGCAGGTTCCCACGTGAAATCGCTCCTCCGGCGAATCTCCAAAGAAGTCAAAGTTTGCATATGCATTTTGAAAGTCTTCTTCAGCTGTATACATGAAATTGGAATTTTAAGAGATGAAGTGAACATGTTTCTCATTTGATTCCCTAAAAATTCGACATACATGACTAGCAAGGATTACACACAAAGCATGCTCATGTACTTTCTATCAAATTAGAAGTATAATCTGAGAATAGCAAGGTGGGAAATATGGAAGCACTCTTTTTGTTCATGTAGTAAAAGTAAGTTACCTGCTTTTGGTTACGATACACTTCATTCCAGCAACTTTGGCCGCTGCAAGGCCCATGCCGATGTCCTCCACCACAGCTGTAGAAAAAGGAAAGATGTTATATTTTATCCTAGACAGTTGGGGTAGAGAATGCACATGTTCGTAGGAGTAAGTAACTTCTTGTTGGCAGCTTGAATTTTCTGCTTCAAATAACAGAGACTACTTCCTTCATATCTGCAATAAACAGTTTATCATAAACATGATTAATTCTCAAGGATAAAAATGTTAATCCTTTTATAATTGCATTAAGATGTGGCTCAAAGGAGATAGTGTTACCTTCACAGCCCGAAGAACTCTTGAGTAAAATAGTAAGGGGCTGAGACAATGATGAGTAACACCATAACAAAGAGTGACCCGAAGTACCCAATATGGACCTGCACTGAGCAAACTTTGTTTCGCAATAAAAATTACTCTTACAACACCGTTATCATCAATGGCATAATCACTAATAAGTTCGTGGTGAATATGAAATGGAGAAAACCTGAAGAAGGGAAAACATGCGTGCTTAGATTGTTCAATGTAAAAGAAAAGGAGAAAAGCACACCTTATATACTGGAGCTGATTTTACAGACTCTCATCCTCAATAAATCCTCCAGAATTTCTTTCATTCATTAAAGACAGTACTAAGTCCATAAGACATTGTACAAACCTTCCATACGTGCAAGCTGGGCTACGTCCATGTTTAGTAGTTTCTTCGGTTTTTACTATAATTACATTTCAAAATGAGCATGAGTCTTTTGGAGAGTAACTGAAGAGAGAGAGAGTTACGATTAGGGTAGTACAATCGTTTTTCAGTTTCAAATCTCAAGCTCGCCCTCTATTCAACAGTTGGCTGCGCCTTGCACTCACCTTTCACGACAATGCAGGGCACAAAGGACACTAAGAAGTCCAAGCTTCTAAAGATCTACACAACACAAAAAATCAACTGAATTCAAATCTCTGTCCAAACTCATAAGGATGCATTTCGATTTAGCAACAAGTATCAAACATAGAATATTGATCCAGTTGTAATCGACAAGCTAAAAGATTACCAATTTGTATCCAAATTCAGATTTGATGATAAGGAAACATGATTGAGGTTGAAAAATGATATTGATCCATACATGAGTTATGATCGGAATCCCAATTCAGATTTGATGATAGTAAAAAGCTTGTAACTGAAGATTCATTTACCTAATTTCTGCAATAGTGTGGGTACACTCTGTTCATCAAGTTATTCGAGGATTATCAATAACACAGAGACAAAAGTCAACTGAATTCAAGTCCCTGTGCATACAATTTAAATATCTGTTAAAAAATTACAAGTAATTATAAAAGTCTCAGTCCAAAATCTTCTTAAGAATAATAACTTTTTTGCATATTATATGAACATGGTTTTAGCAGATAACAAGTCTTGGAAAAAAATTTGCCCACTTTCCTCATTATGCAAGAATCAAAGGAATAAGGAAAGTGCTACAGTTTTCGTCGGGATGAAAAGTCATTAGTCCATAATTTTAATCTCATTCGAACGTACCAACAATAATATCACTCCCGATGATTGCATTTCAATTAACTTTCTCACTGAATCCCAAAAAGTCCCAAGATCTTGAATGTTCTGCTAGGAAAGACAAAAATTAACAAGATTATCACTCTCAGCAATTTCAGCAATAACATGGGTACTCAATAGTTCATCAAGTTACTGGAGCGATATCAACTACAGACACAAAATCAATAGTATTCAAATCAAGGCGCATACAATTCAGATATTACAAGGAGCCTCAAAACTCAGTCCTAAATCTTCATAAGAAAGCAATTACAACAGTTCTATATATTATATCAACTTCGTTATTCTGAAAATAGGTCAGGTCTTGGGATAATATAAACAAACAAATTTCCTCGTTGTGCAGGAACCAATAGATTAGGCAAACTGCAAGAGATTGAAGCAACAAATGTGTTAAATCTACAACTACCATTGTGACAGGATAAAAAGTCATTAACCGATAATTTTAAAACAACAATCTGGCCAGAAGAAAATTCCACTTAAAAAGTTTAGGAACAAAACAATGTGAATCAGAATGAGAACTAATCTGGCATGTGTAACTCAAAGTGATCGACAGATGGTTGAACAACGAAATCCGCTTCGATTTCAATGTATTTATCAACAACAACGTTGTAAGCCAATTCATGAATTGCATGCTAGCTTGAAAAAGGTATTTCTGAACAACAACGTCATGAGAAATGAAGGTTGAGCGAGAAAATTAATATCTTGTGCATCAATACCTTTACTCAGTTTGCAGCCATTGAGCATCCTGAAAAACGCCACTGCAGGCCAAAAGAAATATAGACGCCACTGGAAAACACACAATATATATGGTAAGTCATAAGTCAACAGTACAATATATTGATCAATTAGAAGAGAATAGGAGGTGTGGGTTTGAAACTTTCAAAAGCTTACATGACTTGATTTCAATGCGAAAGTTGGAGCCAATTGGAGTTGTTTGAACATGAAACTGGAATACAAATAATCTTGTGGCCTTGCACACCGTGAAATTTGGTTTTTCCATTTGCTGTAGTTTGGTAAGGTGCTGCCTACCTTCGACTCAACCATTGTATGATTTCTGTGTCAACTGATTTAAAAGAAGAGGGAGAAGAATAAATAACTTTTGTTATGCTAGTTTAAATTTGTATGTAGTAGTTGAGACGAATAAAAGAACATAAGAGATAAACATGTAACATGATCTCTGTAATTTTAAGAATTTTAAAACGTACTTTCGATATATGGAATGTGAGAAATCTTGGGCCAATCTGTGCCGCTGTCCCTGCTGCATCTTTGCTTTAGAAGGGGATGACATTCATAAATATCCAGGGTTCGTAATTTGGTGAGGCGTTGCATAGCTTGGACACTAGGCAAATTCATCAGATTCTTGCACCCTCCAATACGCAGATATGTAAGGGATGTAAGGCTACCCAACCATTCTGGCAAAGTCTCCACTCCGTTAAAAGATGTTATCACCAATTCTCTTAGAGAAGTGAGGTGTTGAATTTGTTGAGGCAGAGACTTGAGCTTAGGCCAACCATACAAGTCTAAGCTTGTAAGGTGCATTAATGATCCAACTTGAAAATCAGGGAACGAATCGAGCTCCTCCGAGAACCCACCGATGCTCAATCTCTCCAACCACGAGAGCTGTTGTAACCCCGTCGGCAGATATTTTAGCTTTCGCCAATTTTTAATACAAAAATAACGGAGAGAAGTGAGGTTGTCTAAACTTGGAAGAATCTCTAAATTAGGGAAATCATTTAATACCAGCCTCTCAAGAGAGAGTGGAAATTGCAGCCCACTCACCCAACTTTCTAATCCTTCACAATTGAAAATCATCAGTTCTCGAAGGGAGGTGAAGGTGCGCAAATCTGAAAAAGATTGTAGACTAATGTTGTTACTTTGGACACCAAACCATGCTACCTTTGGGCATCCCCATATATGCAGTTCCTTAAGAGAAGGAGGAAGAGCAGGTAAACTTGATAATTCTTCGCAATATGTGATTCTCAACTTCTGAAGAGAGGACAAGCCACCTTTAATTTCAATTGATGTCAGATTATTGCAACTATCTATAGTCAAATCCATGAGAGAGGCCCATACACTCAGTGGGCCTGATGGTCCATAACAATCCATAATATACAAACGGCGAAGACATGCAAGGGTGTAAAATGGAAACGATGTTACACCATTGCAACCTTGTAATTGCAATTTCTGGAGAGAGGAGCAGTACCCTAACACACTCGGTACGCTTGACAATCGTCCACAATACTCGATCACTAATTCCCGTAGAGATGCCATGCCATGTGTAATTGGAATCAACTCTAGACTAGGACACCACCGAATATCCAGGTTCTCAAGGAGAGGGAGCATGTCTAGCCCATCCGCCAAATGCCTTAACGTATTACAATTCGAAATTTTCAAATTCGCAAGAGAGACGCAAGAACCAAATACATCTGAGGCAATACACGTTAAACCATCGCAACGACTTATCACCAAAGATGAGAGATTATTGTTGTTCTTCAATATCCCTTTTGGAAAACAAGTAAGCTCCTTAATACCTACTATTCTGAGGGAAGTGAGAGTTGTTAATCCACTGCTTATTTTTTCTATTGGCGTTCCACTATCACTAGATATTATCACCAACTTTTGAAGAGATGGAAAATGACTCGGAACAATTCTCAATTTGGAACAGTGTCTGATATCCAACGTCTCGAGGCAAGGAAAAACCTCAACTTTTTGTGTTGACATCATTGGTGCTTCCATCCATTCAATTAGATTGTTGCACTTCACAATAGATAATACTTTTAGTGCAGGAAATAGAGTAATTTTCTCCTTACTTGTCATGGCTATATTGTGGACAAGATCATAACCGTAGAACCCAGCTCCAACACATTTCAAGTTATCCATTCCCCTAATCTCAAGCTCCGTAAGTTTGGGTAGATGACCGAGCGGTGGGACTCCTTCACATTTGTCGCATCCAAGTAATTGAATCTTCTTCAAGTTGTTGAGCAGTATCATCCACGATGGAAACTTATCGCCCATGAAGTTTTCAATATGTAAGCTCTCCAACTCAAGATGCGGTCGGAAGCCTTCCAATACATCCCTCTCCTCATTGTTGTTGGTTCTTAACCTATCTTTTGTCCATTCGAAGCTTAAATGACATATTTCCTTCTTATCCTCCAACTTAGCTTTCTTTGCTTCTTCTCCGTTCTTTACGTGCTCCAAATTACAAACAATTAATTTACCTCTCAAATGTTTCAAGTCAGCCAACTCCTCAATTTGACGACCAATCTCATTACCTACCGAAAAGTAAGGTAATGTTCGAAGGCATGTTAGCCGACTTATCCCCTGGGGGAATTTTGTACTCATATCAAAATAAATATGCCTTAGGTTGATCAAGTTTTGCAGCTCTTTTGGAAACTCCTCAAGGGCACAATTTGTTGCTCTTAAAGTCTGCAGGTTATAGAGCTTGCCTACAGATTTGGGGAGTTCTTTGAATCTTGTTTTAGAAATGTTAAGATATCTCAAGTGTTTCAACCTTCCAACTGAAATTGGAAATTCTTCAATCTTAGCATTACTTAAATTTAAGACACGTAAAGCTTTGAACCGTGGAAGAATGTTACTAGGAACTTCACCATCGTCGAAAAACACTGACCGCAATTTCTTAGCACTTCTTTCTGGAATTTTATCCAGCATAGAAGTAGAAATCCGAGCAACATGTGGAATCTCGTTTGTATTATCTATGCCACATAAGTCTCCCGTCAAGCTTTCTGATTTGAATACACATTCTGCAAGGTCGTGCACAAGATCGTGCATCTGGCATATGCTAACAATGTCATTGTCACTCATTGAAGCATCTTGAAATAAGGAGCTATGCAATAGAATATTAAAATATTCATCGCCTATGTCCTCCATATCTTTACTTTCACCAGGCGAAGGATGGAGTAGTCCTTGAGCCATCCAAAGTTGAATCAACTTATCTTTTTTAATTATAGAATCTTTCTTGAACACTGAGCAGTATGAAAAACATTGCTTCAATGATGGTGATTCTAAATTGTCAAAACTCAACTTCAACACTGGCATAATTATATCTTCTTCTTTTGATAGGTTGTGCCATATTCTACTGTTTTTAAACGATGACCATTCTTCAATACTTTTTCTGTGCAAAATGCCTCCCAAAACCTGTTAGATTGGATTAGTGAGTTTAAAAGGTGTCCTCAAACAATGTAGAAAATAGCTAGGGACTCACATGAATAAGACGTTTTTGCTTGCTTAATTTTTAATCCCCTTGCCTAAAAGGACAAAATCTAAGCCGTAAGCAAAATGACATTAGTTTCCATTATTTTTGGTGTTTGACGAAATTTCCAGAATACCCATTAAGTAGTTAAAAACACATTTTATTCTTGATCTGCTGCGGTAATGAATTAATTTAATCTAGTTTTTGTTCGTTCAAATGAATAAGTTGCTAATGCTGATTTTTGAATAAGAAATGTTTGGGATATCACATTTTTGTATATCATTTAATGTATAAGTGATGTGTACATATCATTTCCGTTATTATTCTGGTGAAGTTTTTACACCCTATAAAAAACCAATCTACACAAATTGTACTTTCAAAATTTGAACTCAATTCAATCATTTTGTAAATAATGATTCTCCTCCATAGACAGCTCGTGCTGCTTTGTTTTCAGACTATGTTGACCTAGCTACCACTTTTCAAATTAATGTGTATCTTGGCATCCAGGTTTATCTCACTTTCTTGTTTTTTTTCCTAACTTTGTGGTATTGCTCAACTTATTTTGCAGGTTTAGACCTTTAGGTTTAGTTATAGAGGGGTTAGATTTCATGTCCCCTCCTCCCCCCTCTTTCTTTGTATCTTTCTTACTTTCGTTTCTAGAAGGGTAAGGTTTGTCCCTCCTCTTTTTTTTCATGTATTGTTGTTATTTTTGTTTTATGAGGATAAGGTTTATGTCATTTTGGTGTAACTTATTTTTTCATAATCAATAAAATTTCCCTCGTATCGTCGAGGTTTCCAAAAAAAGAAAAAAAATCATTTTGCAAATAATATAGCTAAAATCTGAAGAGATCGGATCAGTTTGTTTGCTACCAAATATCAAGCAAATGGGAGATCTTTTAGTCATCCATTTGTTTTGGTACTAGGTAAAATATCCATGATATCAAATCGCTAAAATCTAAGATTTGAAATGAAATTTTGTAATGATGATGACGAGTTGTAAGGACAAAATACGTATGTCACAAGGCCTTGTCCTATTTTATAAGGTGGTGCACCCCATGGGTTGAATGCAAATACTCTCCTAAATTATAAATGAAAACATGTAAAAATATAGGTGTAAATTCCATGTTATAATACATTATAATATTACGTACCTTTGCCACCAATGGAACACCACCACAATTTTTAGCAATCTCTCTTCCAATTGTTTGGAATTCAAGAGTTATATGAGCACTGCTATTGGAGAAAGCTCGATCTTTCATTATGGACCAACATTCATCCGCTGAAAGTTTTTCCAGATCATGTCGTGGAAGTAATTTTTCAGAGATTGATGCAACTTTTCCACTGCGAGTAGTGACAACAATTTTAGATCCTGCAGCAGAATAAAGCTTTGACAAACATTCCATCAAATTCTCCCATTTTCTGAAATCTTCGTTCCAAACGTCATCAAGTACGAGTAAGTATCTTTTTTCTTTCAACTCTTCATTAAGGAACTTAAGTAGAGCATTCCGGTTATCTTTCGAAGAAGGGGCGTTTGCCGGTTTAAGCTGCTCTAACATCTGAAGTAGAATTAAATTGACATCAAAAGGGTCTGATACACAAACCCATATTCTCGTTTCGAAAAACTTGTGTACAGAATCCTCATTGTAAATTGACTTGGCCAACGTTGTCTTGCCGAGGCCTCCCATTCCCACGATGGCCATAACCGAAAGATTTTCTTGATTGTATTTGGCGTCGGTCAGGGTTGTAACTATTTTTGACACAACACCTGCCCTTCCAACAGTTATTTCATCTCTGCCAATGAATGCGTCGGTTTGTCTGTCCCATCTATTTCCTCGAGGGGTTGCATCTTTGTTCTTGGAAACTAGTCCAAGAAGAGGTGCTTTCCTCTCGAGATCCACCAAGGATGCATTGATCTTCTGAATTTTATGCGCCATTTGAAGACGAAATGCAAGTGGATTGGAGAGTGAAAAGAAGTTAAGAACCTTTTTCTTGATATGGTTTTGGATTTCGACTTTACGCCGAGCAACTTCGTACTCGAATTCATCCAAGACATCCTCGGCATCCTCAGCTACGTCTTTGAGTTTCTTCACCCAGTCCTCTATTGACTTTGGCCGACCTGTTAGAGAATGAAAAGAAGTTAAATACCTTGTAATTGTATCACGCGTGTGTGAGATTATAAGAGAATTCAGAAATATATTACTACCTTGTGGGTTGTCGGCAACATCAACCAAGAAACGTTCAACGTCGGTCAATGACTGTTTCAGCTTTCCGAGTTGAGCTTTGAAACCCCATACAAGACTGAATTCTTGAGCAGCAAGTGAAAGCACCTTGTTCAGTATTCCCTCAGCAGCAAAAGTAAGCACAGCTTCAGCCGCCATTCCTTCAATTCCCTGCAACTCAGCCAATCAGAGTTTTTAGTTTCCCTCTTCTTCATAACGTGTATAAGGTGGGGCATCCAATAATTCAGGGGTAGATTCCTATCAGATAAAAGGCTAATTGAGGATAGATTTACTTTAGACGTGGCTCACGCTCAACAGCCCGAAGGCCCAGTTCTACACGGACACAAGGGCCTGGTCCGTTTCTCGCCGGGGAACAAGGCCGGAGCCTTCCCAGCTCCGGTCGACGGCAACACCAAACCTTAAGGTGCGATCTATGTATTAAAATGACAAATGAGACGAGGGGAAGAGTTTCATACCTAACTCACGTCGTGGGACGGCCAGAACTGGCCGGAAACCTGCTCGAAGGGCACGGGGCTCGCCGGAAATTGAAAACTGTTTCCCCGAGCTGTTTTCGTGCCTAACCTTCACCAAAACCATTTTTCCACTTAAAAACAAGAAGTCTAGACTACGAGGGGAGGAGATCGGAGGGTGATTTCGACTTACCTTCGTCGGAAAAGCTTGTACAGTGACTGCAACGGTGTCGGGAACGAGAGAGGGAGAGTTGGGTGCTTGGTCGAGGTCGAGGGTCGTCGTCACTGCCAAATAGTGGTAAAGATGGTGTGTGTGTAGATCGGGGAGAAGGATAGAGTGCGAGGGAGATGTGGGTGAGTTCGGGGAAAAGTGAGAGCTGAAGGAGAGGGAGAGAGAGTTGACTCGGGGAGGGGATAGAGAAGAGAGAAGGAGAGTTGGCGTGTGGTGCTGCCACGTGGCAAGCATAGAGAGGAGGAGAAATGGAGAGAACTTCAACCGTGGGAAACTCTACTCAAGCTGTTCACTATTTAATCCATCTAGTGAATAGTAACTACATTTTGTATCATTACAGTTGAACTTGAATAGTTATGGGAATAGATAATAAAATATTATTTTTTAAATAATACAAAATAATTTTATTTGTAATATAAGATATGATTTTTAATTGATCTCGTTATATTATTTTCTATTTGTAATAAAAATTTATTTTTATTATTTTTACTTTTTCTTTTCACAAGGTGCAGTACACCATTCCAAAACCTTTTTTATTTATTTTTTTATTTTTTCTTCTTTTCACATGGTGCCAACGCACCATTATTTTTCTTCTTCTTTTCACATCCAAAAGCAACCAAACCCCTAATCGGTCTCAATTTTTGTTTCCCCAAAAATGCAAATGGAGAGAAAGAGGATGACAACAAATCAAACCCCCCTCCGATTCGACATCTCCCACTCCGATTCCTTGTGGGTTTTTTCCTACTTCCCTCACAACTCCGTCGATCGATCTGCTCTCGGAGAAAAATTTGCCGCCGACGCCATGTTTCTGTTCGACTGGTTCTATGGCGTCCTCGCCTTCCTCGGGTTGTGGCAGGAGGCCAAGATTCTATTTCTGGGCCTCGACAATTCCGGCAAGACGACCCTCCTCCACATGCTGAAGGACGAGGTTTGACTCTCTTTCTCTCCCTCCTCAAATTGAATAGTACCAGGAAGAGTTCGAGAAATGCAGAGGAGATGATGGCTGACATTGCCCAGACATCAACCTTGCGTCACATGCCCTTCGAGCTCTTAGGCTGGCAACTCCTATTAGGCCTTTCCCTCGGGCTCCATCGCCAGCACACGCTAGACCAAGTTGCTCGGGCTTCTGGCACCGTTTGAGAGCCAGTCCACTGGGCTATTGCCCACGGTGGAACTGCTCTAAAGGGAAACCGGATTGGGTGAGGATAAGGGGACTAAAATGCAATTTCATATATTATTAGGGAAAATGTGAAATTACATTAAAATTTGGGGGTGGGGTTTCACATTTTTGCGTTGTTTATGTTTGTAAGGAGAGCATTTATAACTTGGAAATAAGGAGGGAATAAATAACAGTGAGTCATCATTTTCAAAAGAAAAAGGCTGCATTTGCATATACCCCTTTGACTCTATTTACAATTGTGAATAAAGAGAAAAACTTGTACATAACCGAATATTATTTCAGGGTATTATAAATTAAACATGTATTGTCACGCAACAAGTTATAATACATAGCATTTATGATAGGCTTAGAATAATGTTACTTTGATGTTTTGGTTGACATATAAATGTTTAATGGGTTTCATGTTCCATGAGTAAGTGTTAAAAGTATGAATCTTACATCAGTAAAAAAAATAAATAAACATTGCATGTGCTTATATGTAAATAAAAACTCACCATATTATCAATTAATTTATAGTGAAATATTAACTTCGTTCAAAATTACATATACAAAACTGTATGTCAAACGTGCGGAGTGGATCCCATCTTTGCCTTTGTTTTTCTATTTTCTTTCGATCCAGCAATCCGACAAATATACAAATCTCAGATTAGTTTGCACACAAAATAATGTCACTATGCCCATTCCTTCACATTTGAATGGGTTTACTTTTTTATTTATTTTCTTTTACGAATTTTATTTATTTCCTTTTACGAATTTTATTTATTTCAAGATGCATCATAGGACATCGTACGATACATCCATTTTTAGTATTTTCTCCGGTTTTTACTATAATTACATTTCAAAATGAGCATGAGTCTTTTAGAGAGTAACTGAAGAGAGAGAGAGAGAGAGAGAGTTACAATTAGGGTAGTACAATCGTTTTTCAGTTTCAAATCTCAACCAAATTCGCTTCGATTTCAACGTATTTCTCAACAACAACGTTGTAAGCCAATTCATGAATTACATGCTAGCTTGAAAAGGTATTTCCGAACAACAACGTCATGAGAAATGAAGGTTGAGCGAGAAAATTAATATCTTGTGCATCAATACCTTTACGCAGTTTGCACCCATTGAGCATCCTGAAAAACGCCACTGCAGGCCAAAAGAAATTTAGACGCCACTGGAAAACACACAATATATATAGTAAGTCAGAAGTCAACAGTACAGTAGATTGATCAATTAGAAGAGAATGGGGGGTGTGGGTTTGAAACTTTGAAAGGCGTACATGACCTAATTTGGAGTTGTTTGAACATGAAACTGGAATACAAATAATCTTGTGGCCTTGCACACCACGAAATTTGGTTTTTCAAATTTGCCGCAGTTTGGTAAGGTGCTGCCTACCTTCCATCCAACTACTGTAGGATGGAGTCAAACTGATTTAAAAGAAGAGGGAGAAGAATAAAGAAAACCATTACATAGCTCGATATTACACATCATCACCGCAATAACTCAGAATGTTGTAAAAGGCATCCCTACATTGAGCTACAATTGTTCAAAGGAACCAATATCTCCGGATGTGGTGTGGCTTGCGTGGTGATTGTGACCAAATTAAACATAACAGAGCATCTTTTATCAACCCGAGCAACAGATTTATAATATGGGTTTCCAGCACCGATCATTTGTAGAATTCAAAGTCAGTGTCAGGCTTCTTCACATTGGTTTGGTAACCCTTCTCAAAGTCGTTTGGGAGTATGACATACCGATTTTTCCTAACTGCATGCATTCCTGCTTCTTGACATATAGCAGAAATCTGTACAAACCCAACCATTTATAGCAGTTACTATAGACTCAATTTTTTATTTAAAAAAAAAAAATGATTGAAGATCTGAGACCGCCACAAAGCTTCAACATCTTTACACTCAGAATACTACAGGTGAAGTCCAGTAAGAGAACTCATATTCAACTTTGTAGCCATTCATATTGAGGTTCTCGTTATCAATCATTAAACGGCTAAATCCGACCCCACAAAGCGTCTCATACCGACTGTTAAAAAGAATATGTATATGTCAGTCGCCATAATTGTTCTAACCAAGAGCTTTTGAATTTGTTATAATTTGTTTTCTTATTGGACTTCACCTGTAGTATTATGAGTTCTCTTATTTTAGACTTTTGAATTTGTTATAATTTGTTTTCTTCATTTTTTCAACACTTTTCTACATTTCTGATAGGATCACTGTTGGAACCCCCAGTCCCACATCGGACAGAGGGAGAAGAGAAGAGTGCTTTAAATAGAAATACCCCTCTCTAACTAATATCGAGACCTTTTGTGATAAAACCCCACACCTGAGGATTGTGCAGGTGGTTAAGTGAGGACAGTATCGGTGTTGTTGGAGTGGGCCCTCGGCCCGTTGACCTGAAAATTTCTACATGGTATCAGAGCCAGGAGGCGGGCCCGTACTACCATGTGATTGGGTGGGTCCCAATGCCACGTGTTTGGGTGGGTCCCCATTGGCCCCACGTGATTGGGTGAGTCCCGAGGGTGGGTCCCCATTGGCCCCACGTGATTGGGTGAGTCCCGACATGGCTCCACGTGGTTGCCGATGTGTGGAAATTCACGTGTGACCCATAAGTGGGGCCGATGTGTGGAAATTCACGTGTGACCCACACCTGAGGATTGTGTAGGTGATTAAGTGGGGACAGTATGTGATTGGGCACTTGCTTGAAAAAGTGCCCCAGTAAGCACTGGGTGCCTGTCTTTTGTTGCCAGCGTTTTGCTTTGGGCGTGCAAAGCTTATGCCAGGGCCTTTTCTTTTTATCTAACAGAAGCTAATTAGTTAGTTTTGTGAAGATTAATGGATATTTGACTTTTGTTTTAACTGCATTGTCGGTTTGAGAGTCGTTGATATGCTTTCTTGACATTTATCATACCATGGCTGAGCCTGCCATTGTTGCGCTCTGGGAGGGTTTCGGTTTGGTGCTTCGATTCTTCTGGTTCGCTCTGGAGAGAAGAGAAGCGAAGGGAGAGAGAGGGATTGAGTGAGCCTTACGAAAGTTTATCTGCGTTGACTGCGGTTAGCTCGGGCTCTTCAATAATATAATTTATGAGCTGTGGGTGCTAGGCAGAGTGTACCGTCTTTGATGGAAGAGTTGTGGACTGGAGGGAGGGAAACCATGATCCAATCACTACCTCCGCCTTTTTTATTTTATTGCCAACCACCCTCAACCTACCATTATTACATTTTAGATCTACTCCATCATCTGCATGCTCATCATCAGCACCCCATGCCAAGTGCAAAAATTCCAAAAATAAATTCTTAGCCCATCACATGAAACAGGATGCTTTACCTTCTCACTAATTAAATAAGACTAGGCAAGAATTTGTGAACTTAAAACTTATGAACATTTATAGAGGATAAATTCTGTCATACAACGGGCAGCCGGGATATATTTCACTTTTTGGTATCTCTTTTGTCATGAGAACGATAAAGAAAGAGAGATACATTTCCGGTTACGGACAAGATTTTATTTTTTATATAGGTCAAGTTTTTGGTCCTCTCTTCTTCTTCACTTTTGGTGAGTCAAAACTTCAAATGGAATGTACTCCACAACCATGATTAAACATACATAATCTTATACCCCTCGCGGGTTGGAGAGGGACTTACCTTAAGGAGATGTATCGTTTTTGTGTTTATATCACTTCTCAATTGACTTTAACATATTAAAGCTGAAATAATACGTGATGAATGAAATACGTACAAAATCTATATCCTAACATGCAATGGCGGATCCAGGATTTTAAACTCGGGGGTCCCAATTATAAAGGTCAAAAAATTTATAGACAAAAATAACATTGAAAATTTAAATATAATACATTTCATTCAAAAATCATATGCAAAACAATATTACAAATTATAAAATCATAATTCCAGCATCCATTACGAGGTTTCATAAGTTACTAGGGAGTACCTAAGTTATTGATTATCTAATATGAACCACTAAATTTGAAACACTGGTCAATTAAAACTCTCCCCAAACTCCCACTCTCTTTCTAACCAAACACACCATTTTTCTCTTTTACTAGTTTCCAAACATCCACCTTCTCTCTCACTAAGAACAAAGCTGCCATACCTCCACTAACCGCCTCTCTCCCCATTTTCCCGAAGCCATGGCAGCTTCACCCTCAAATTTCACCAACCCATGACAGATCATATCCATCTTACTAACATTATGAAGGAAATTTCACCCATAAGAAAAATTACTAAGATGGTTGAAATAATTTGGGGAAATTTGAGCTTATGTACTGCCCCCGCCAGACGACAGAGAAAGGTTGGAGGAGAAGTGGGAGGCACCGACGGATGAGACCATGGCAAAAGCAAGGAGGAGACAGGCAGGAAGGGTCCTTATTTTCTTTCTTCTTCGTGCGCGGTCATCTTCTCCGAGAAGAAGACAACCACTGCAACTTGCAACCTACAACATGCACATACCTCACGCTCGAGTATGAGGGATCCTCGGAAAATTTATAGCAGGGATTTAGGTTCGTTGACGGGTCCTGGGACCTCCCAGGTCCCTATATAGATCAGCCTTTGCTAACAGGTAAACATTTGTGCATGTAGTTTGGGTGTGAAAGAAGAATTTTCAGTGTATGTCTTCTAAAATTATCAACCTAATTCATTAAAGAATATAGGGGGAAAACAATATGTCAACATGAAGTTGGAGTTTGGGCATCTCTAGGAATCATTTCACCTTAAAAAGCTGCATGAAATTTCTTCTTATCATAGATTTTGTTTTTAATGTGAACAAAATAAAGAGTGGTACATTATATCATTATATAATTGAAATGATACTTGAAAAATAAAATTTTCTTGTACTTACATAATGATATGTAGTGTTTTATTTGTGTTCCGGCTACACTGAAAAATTTCTTCTCTCTTGGGCCCCAATTTGTTTTGTATTTATTATGTTTCTCAAAGTTGGTGTTACTAAAAGCACCATGGAATAGACAAAAAAGCACATGAATTTTAGTTTAATATTGGTTATAAGATTAAACATTGTTTTAAATTGTCCACTTGTATTTAGTCTCTCATTCTCCCAGCTTGGCAGACAACCCATCTTAAGCATGATCTAGCAGCAAACTAATCATGTACAATTAATGTTGGTATTTTGTTTTATGTCTTGAAGCTTTCAACTTTAGGAATGAGAATTAGGAAACTAGTATCATTCCGATTTCTAACTTCTTATGTTTGGTGATATTTAAATAATAAAAAATTTAGATAGAGTACACCCATCAAATTCAGTTCAGGTTTGAGATCAACTATACATGAACAACAATGTATCATCTTAATTCATGACTTCTTCTAATAAATTTGTCTTTTACTTTATGACACATTGACTTACTATTAGCGAGTATAGAAGAAATTAATATCCTTTCAATTCTTGAATTTTCAAATGTTTACTGACACGTAAAATAAAAATTAAATTTAAATAACATTGTATCATTTCAATTCATGACTTTCTCGATTCAAGAAAGGTAAATGTTCACAGTGGAGCATGGAAAGTGATGATGGAGAGGCAGAGAGGGAGAGGAGAGAGTTGAATGCATGCAATCAATGTACACGCTCAGATCTCAAAGATGCCACACCGTGGCAGGCAATTGCTTTGCATTGCCAATACTACAAGTCCCAGAAGGCCCATGACCGAGGGTGAGAGCTTACTTACTAATGAGTGAGCTCTGCCAAATGCCAGCATTTGGCCCCAAACATTGATACAGAATATCCACCTTTACAAGGCAAGTACCCAATTAAAACATTTCAAAAATACAAGGCAAACATTTGGGAATTTCTTTCAGCAGCATATTGAATGATACGTGAAAGAAGAAATTGAAAATAAATAAATAAAATAATTGTGCAAAATTAAATTTAATGATTAAAACACTCGTACCATTGACTGATACGTAGTATTGAAGTTGCACCAAAAAATTTGAGTCAAAATAATCTATACATGAAGAGCAACTTTCACAACTTTAGGTTTATTATCATTGCGATATGTCATACAAATCAACATTATTTATAAAGAAATTTAAACATAATTTTATATCATTAACATGAAAGATTATGATTTAGTGTACTCGACTCGTCCTCCTACATATGTGGTAGGTTGACCTCATTGAAAATATGCAAGGAACCATGAAATCGAAGAGGAATGGTGTATTACTAATTGAAGTTTGTAATGACATTTTGGTCTGATTTCTTTTTAAACTCTCTGCTTTGTAAGGGCTAACACATGGAGGGGGCCTTTTAGTTAAATAAAAACCAAGGCTCTTTGTTTGCACTTCACAACATCTTTGTAGTGATCAAGGACATGATCCATAAATTAGGTAGTGTAGGACCTTTTTGCTTTGTTTATGTTTGTAAGGAGAGCATTTATAGCATGGAAATAAGAAATGAATAAATAACAGTGAGTCATTATTTCCAAAAGAAAAAAAGGTTGTATTTGCATATACCCCTTGGACTCCATTTTCAATAGTGAATAAGGAGAAAAACTTGCATACAACCGAATATTATTTTAGGGTATTTTAAATTTTAAACTGTAATGTCATGTAACAAGTTATAACACATAGCATTTATGATAGGTTTAGAATAATATAACATAGCATTTATGATAGGTTTAGAATAATGTTAGTTTGATGTTTTGGTTAACATATATATGTTTTATGGGTTTCACGTTCCATGAGTAAGTGTTGAGATTATGAATTCCACATCAGTTTAAAAAAATGAACATTGCATGTGCTTATATGTAACTAAAAACTCACCATATTGTCAATTAATTTATAATGAAATATCAACTTTTTTCAAAATTGCAAATATGGAACTAAATGTCAAACGTGCGGAGCGGATCCCATCTTTGCCCTTTGTTTTTCTTTTTCTTTCGGTCCACTAGTTGGACAAATATACAAATCTCAAATTTAGTTTGTACACAAAATAATGTCACAATGCCCCATTCCTTCACATTTGAACGGGTTTACTATTTTATTTTCTTTTACGAATTTTATTTATTTCAAGATCATCATTTGGATGAGTTTACTTGCTTTTGTGGCCTCTTGACAATTTAAAGGTCACACTTTAGTATCTGCTGCAAGAACTTACACGGACAACTTAGGAGTATTAGATGCCATAAAAAGGTAAATAATCTTACATGGCATCCGCCACACCCGCCGCCCCCCCCCCCCCCCCCCCCCCCTCCCCCCTATCCCGGTAAGCCTATGGGGGCTCTGTCCCTGCCAAGGTGTTGTTAGGGCTGGTCCTAAGGTTTTTAGTGAACACTGCGAAGGCTCAAAACGTGCCTTTTTTTAATACACAAACATATATTTAAAAAATATATATATTTAAAGAGGGCTGGAACCCAGTCGAAGCTGGGGGGGCTAGGCCCTCACGCCCAAATTATATTACTTGAGAAAACATACAATGGGTGGGGCAGAATCTGTAAACCCCGACAATCAAATGTAAAATCATATACAACCACTATAAGCAAAACTTCATGAAATTTCAACCTTCAAGAAATCATCTTCAATCATTTCATGATCATGAGACTCCTCACCAACATTTTGTAACCCTTCACCAACATTTTGTAGATGGAGGACCGGCTTTGAATGAATTTAATTCATAAACTACTACTGTTTGACAAAAGGCTTCTGCAGGTTCCCAAGTGAAATCGCTCCTCCGGCGAATCTCCAAAGAAGTCAAAGTTTGCATACGCATTTTGAAAGTTTTCTTCAGCTGTGTACATGAAATTGGAGTTTTAGGAGATGAAGTGAACATGTTTCTCATTTGATTGCCCTAAAAATTTGACATACATGACTAGCAAGGATTACACACAAAGCATGCTCATGAACTTTCTATCAAATTAGAAGTATTATCTGAGAATAGCAAGAAGGTGGGAAATATGGAAGCACTCTTTTTGTTCATGTATTAAAAGTAAGTTACCTACTTTTGGTTACGATACACTTCATTCCAGCAACTTCGGCCGCTGCAAGGCCCATGCCGATGCCCTCCACCACGGCTGTAGAAAAAGGACAGATGTTATATTTTATCCTAGACAGTTGGGGTAGGGAATGCACATGTTTGTAGGAGTAACTCCTTGTTGGCAGCTTGAATTTTCTGCTTAAAATAACAGAGACTACTTCCTTCATATCTGCAATGCACAGTTTATTATAAACACGATTAACTCTCAAAGAAAAATGTTAATCCTTTATAATTGCATAAAAAAGTGGCTCAACGGATATAGTGTTACCTTCCCAGCCCAAAGAACTCTCAGTAAAATACTAAGGTGTTGAGACAATGGTGAGCAACACCATAATAAAGAGTGACCCAAAGTACCCAATATGGACCTGCACTGAGCAAACTTTGTTTCAGAAAACAAATTACTCTTACAACACCGTTATCATCAATGGCATAATCGCTAATAAGTACATGGTGCATATGAAATGGAGAAAACCTGAAGAAGGGAAAACATGCGTGCTTAGATTGTTCAATGTAAAAGAAAAGGAGAAAAGCAAACCTTATATACTGGAGCTGATTTTACAGACTCTCGTCCTCAATAAAGCATCCAGAATTTCTTTCATTCATTAAAGACAGTACTAAGTCCATAGGACATTGTACGAACCTTCCATACATGCAAGCTGGGCTACATCCATGTTTAGCAGTTTCTCAGGTTTTTACTATAATTACATTTCAAAATGAGCATGAGCCTTTTAGAGAGTAACTGAAGAGAGAGAGTTACTGTAGTTTGGTAAGGTGCTGCCTACCTTCCATCCAACTACAGTCCGTGAAATTTGGTTTTTCCACCGTGAAATTTGGAAAAACAAAGAAAAAAATAACATTTTTTTTCCAATACAGTCTGTCATCTTGTGGCCTTGCACACCGTGAAATTTGGTTTTTCCAATACACATTTGCTGTAGTTTGGTAAGGTGCTGCCTACCTTCAATCCAACGATTGTATGATTTCTGTGTCAACTGATTTAAAAGAAGAGGGAGAAGAATAAATAACTTTTGTTATGCTAGTTTAAATTTGAATGTAGTAGTTGAGACGAATAAAAGAAGAAAAGAGAGAAACATGTAACATGATCTCTGTAATTTCATTTCAAGAATTTTAAAACGTACTTATGATTTGTGGAATGTGAGAAATCTTGGGCCAATCTGTGCCGCTATCCCTGCTGCATCTTTGCTTTAGAAGGGGATGACAGTGACTAATCCACAGGGAATGTAATTTGGTGAGGCGTTGCATAGCTTGGACACTAGGTAAGTTGGTCAGATTCTTGCAATTCACAATATCCAGAACTGTAAGGGATGTAAGGCTACCCAACCATTCTGGCAAAGTCTCCACTCCCTCAAATGATTCTATTGCCAAATATGTTAGAGAAGTGAGGTGTTGAATTTGTTAAGAGACTACTTCCTTCATATCTGCAATAAACAGTTTATCATAAACACGACTAATTCTCAAGGATAAAAATGTTAATCCTTTTATAATTGCATTAAAAAGTGGCTCAAAGGAGATAGTGTTACCTTCATAGCCCAAAGAACTCTTGAGTAAAATATTAAGGTGCTGAGACAATGATGAGTAACACCATAATGAAGAGTGACCCAAAGTACCCAAAATGGACCTGCACTGAGCAAACTTTGTTTCGCAATACAAATTACTCTTACAACACCGTTATCATCAATGGCATAATCACTAATAAGTTCATGGTGAATATGAAATGGAGAAAACCTGAAGAAGGGAAAACATGCATGCTTAGATTGTTCAATGTAAAAGAAAAGAAGAAAAGCACACCTTATATACTGGAGCTGATTTTACAGACTCTCATCCTCAATAAATCCTCCAGAATTTCTTTCATTCATTAAAGACAGTACCAAGTCCATAGGACATTGTACGAACCTTCCATACATGCAAGCTGGGCTACGTCCATGTTTACTAGTTTCTCTGGTTTTTACTATAATTACATTTCAAAATGAGCATGAGTCTTTTGGAGAGTAACTGAAGAGACGGAGTTACGATTAGGGTAGCACAATCGTTTTTCAGTTTCGAATCTCAAGCTCGCCCTCTATTCAACAGTTGGCTGTCCCTTGCACTCTCCTTTCACAACAATGCAGGGCACAAAGGACACTAGGAAGTCCAAGCTTCTAAAGATCTACACAACACAAAAAAAATCAACTGAATTCAAATCTCTGAGCAAACTCATAAGGATGCATTTCGATTTGGTGACGAGTATCAAACAGAGAATATTACCAATTTGCATCCCAATTCAGATCTGATGATAAGGAAACATGATTGAGGTTGAAAAATGATACTGATCCATGCATGAGTTTTGATCGGAATCCCAATTCTGCCTGTACAAAGATAACACCAAAAAACTTAAGAAAAACATAAAGAACAGATTTCAACTAATAGTAAAAAGCTTGTAACTGAAGATTCATTTACCCAATTTCTGCATTAGTGTGGGTACACTCTGTTCATCAAGTTACTCAAGTCCCTATGCATACAATTTAAATCTGTTAAAAAATTACAAGTAATCATAAGTCAACAGTACAATACATTGGTCAATTAGAAGAGAATAGGAGGTGTGGGTTTGAAACTTTGAAAAGCTTACATGACTTGATTTCAATGCGAAAGTTGGAGCCAATTGGAGTTGTTTGAACATGAAACTGGAATACAAATAATCTCGTGGCCTTGCACACCGTGAAATTTGGTTTTTCCTATACACATTTGCTGTAGTTTGGTAAGGTGCTGCCTACCTTCAACTCAACCATTGTATGATTTCCAGTCAACTGATTTAAAAAAAGAGGGGGAAGAATAAATAACTTTTGTTATGCTAGTTTAAATTTGTATGTAGTAGTTGAGACGAATAAAAGAAGAAAAGAGATAAACATGTAACATGATCTCTGTAATTTCATTTCAAGAATTTTAAAACGTACTTATGATTTGTGGAATGTGAGAAATCTTGGGCCAATCTGTGCCGCTATCCCTGCTGCATCTTTGCTTTAGAAGGGGATGACAGTGACTAATCCACAGGGAATGTAATTTGGTGAGGCGTTGCATAGCTTGGACACTAGGTAAGTTGGTCAGATTCTTGCAAACCTGAATCTGCAGATACCTAAGGGATGTAAGGCTACCCAACCATTCTGGCAAGGTCTCCACTCCGTCAATGTTATATACCCACAATGATGTTAGAGAAGTGAGGTGTTGAATTTGTTGAGGCAGAGACTTGAGCTTAGGCCAACCCGTCAACTCCAAGCGTGTAAGGTGCATTAATGATCCAACTTGAAAATCAGGGAAGCAATCGAGCTCCTCCCAGAACTCACCGACTTCCAATTTCTTCAAGGGCGGGAGCTGTTGTAACCCCATCGGCAGATATTTTAGCTTTTTCCAATTTACAATCCCCAATTCACGGAGAGAATTGAGGTTGTCTAAACTTGGAAGAATCTCTAAATTAGGGAAACCTTTTAATACCAGTGTCTCAAGAGAGAGTGGAAATTGCAGCCCGCTCACCCAACTTTCCAATCCTTCACATTCTTCAATCGTCAGTTCTCGAAGGGAGGTGAAGGTGCGCAAATCTGAAAAAGATTGTAGACTAATGCTGCTACTTTGGACACCAAACGATGCTACCTTTGGGCAATCTCTTATATACAATTCCTAAAGAGAAGGACATTGTTGTGGAAGAGCAGGTAAGCTTGATAATTCTTTGCAATTACTAATTGTCAAATGCTGAAGAGAGGACATGCCGCCTTTAATATCAATTGATGTCAGATTATTACCACCAACTATAATCAATTCCACGAGAGAGGCCCATACACTCAGTGGGCCTGATTGTCCATTACAATCCTTAATATACAAACGGCGAAGACGTGCAAGGGTGTAAAATGGAAACGATGTTACACCATTGCAACCTTCTAAATGCAATGTCTGGAGAGAGGTGCAGTACTCTAACCCACTCGGTAGGCTTGACAATCCTTCACAATCATTAATACGTAATTCTCGAAGAGATGTCATGCCTTGTGTAATTGGAATCAACTCTAGGCTACTGCATCCTATTATATTCAGGCTCTCAAGGAAATGAAGTGTGTCTAGCCCATCCCCCAAATGCCTCAACTTTTTACACCATTTAATATACAAACTCTTAAGAGAGCCGCAAGATCCAAGGGCAAAAAAAGTTAAATCATCGCATCCATGTATCATCAACTTCTCGAGGCAAGGAAAAACCACAACTTTTTGTGTTGACATCATTGGTGCTTCCAATTCCATCCATTCAATTAGATCGTAGCAGTTAGAAATATTTAATTCTTTTAGTGCAGGAAATAAAGTAATTATCTCCTTACTTGTCGTGGCTACATTGTGGACAAGATTGTAACCGTAGAACTCAACTCCAATACATTTCAAGTACATTCTGCTAATCTCAAGCATCGTAAGTTTAGGTAGATGACCAAGCGGTGGGACTACTTCACATTTGTCGCATCTAAGTAACGTAATCTTCTTCAAGTTGTTGAGTAATAATGACCCACTCATCATCCACGATGGAAACTTATCGCCCATGAAGTTTTCAATACGTAAGCTCTCCAACCCAGGATGCGGTCGGAGGCCTTCGAGTACATCCCCCTGCTCATTGTTGTTGGTTATTAACCTATCTCTTGTCCAGTGGAAGATTAAATGGCATATTTTCCTCTTATCCTCCAACTTAGCTTTCTTTGCTTCTTCTCCATTCTTTACGTGCTCCAAATTACAAACAATTAATTTACCTCTCAAATGTTTCAAGTCAGCCAACTCTTCAATTTGACAACCAGTCTCATTACCCACCGAAAAGTAAGGTAATGTTCGAAGGCAAGTCAACCGCCTTATCCCCTGGGGGAATTTTGTACTCATATCAAAATAAATATGCCTCAGGTTGATCAAGTTTTGCAGCTCTTTTGGAAACTCCTCAAGGGCACAATTTGTTGCTCTTAAAGTCTGCAGGTTGTAGAGCTTGCCTACAGATTTGGGGAGTTCTTTGAATCTTGTTTTAGAAATGTTAAGATACCTCAAGTGTTTCAACCTTCCAACTGAAACTGGAAATTCTTCAATCTTAGCATTACTTAAATTTAAGACACGTAAAGCTTTGAATCGTGGAAGAATGTTACTAGGAACTTCACCATCGTCGAAAAACACTGACCGCAATTTCTTAGCACTTCTTTCTAGAATTTTATCTAGCATAGAAGTAGAAACCCGAGCAACATGTCGAATCTCATTTGTATTATCTATGCCACATAAGTCTCCCGTCAAGCTTTCTGATTTAGATACATGTTCTGCAAGGTCGTGCACAAGATCGTGCATCTGGCATATGCTAACAGTGCCGTTGTCACTCATTGTAGCATCTTGAAATAAGGAACTTTGCAATAGAATATCAAAATATTCATTGCCTATGTCCTCCTTATCTTTATTTTCACTAGGGGAAGGGTGGAGTAATCCTTGAGCCATCCAAAGTTGAATCAAGTTATCTCTTTGAATTTCAAAATCTTTCTTGAACATTGAGCAATATGCAAAACATTGCTTCAGTGATGGCGATTCTAAATTGTCAAAACTCAACTTCAAGACTGGCATAATTCTATCTTCTTCTTTTGATAGGTTTTCCCATATTCTACTTTTTTCAAACGACAACCAGTCTTCAATATTTTTTTTATTGCACAAAATGCCTCCCAAAACCTGTTTGATTTGAGAGTTTCTATCAATAGAGAGTAAAGTAGTTTAACCATGACTGATTTTTTTTTTTTTTTTTGGATCTATGCGAAGCATAATAATGTTTTTCACCATATTTTTTTATCAGATGAAAAAAATGAAAAGAAAAATATATGAAAAAAAAAAAAGGAATAGTTTCAACTAGTTAAGGGTAATTTTTTCTTTAATGTTTTTAAGGTTACAACAATTGCACTTTATTACGCTTTTTTTTTTGTTCGTCTTGCTTTCATAATTAAAGATGACTTTTTATATTAGCACCTCACAAATTGTTGAATGCACCCCACATTAAAATTTAATATTAAATGATTTAGTTATCCTAATATGCAATGGCAATTTTGACCTTATTAGGTTAAAAAAAATCTAAATACACCTTAAATCACTTTTAACGTATTATTTATCTTATTCGACTATCAAAATCCCTCCTACCCTCCATTGTTGAATAAAACCATAACCAATGAAACTACAAACATGTTGATTGAGAAAAATTATTTTTGACGAATGAAACACGAAATCGATGTTTCGAAAGCTTCACATGAGGTAAGCTTTCATATTTTTTATTGTTTTAAAGATTTTGATGACATCGATAATTATTTAATCTTGCTTATGCTACGTTATTCAAGCTTCTATGTTCGTATTCATCTTTTAAGGATCACAGGGATTACATGAAGAATTAAACACCTAAAATTACCATCAAATATTAAAAATACACGACATGTGTTTTAATGGTGGAATTGAAAACAACTCACATATGCTTTAAATCTGAGATGGCATCTTTTGTCAATTCCAATTGGCATTTTTTGTCCAAATTAAAAGCTTTATAAGATTTGAGAAATGTGAGGTGTATAGAAAATATGGGATGCATGTAGAAAATATAAGGTGTATAATGAGAATGTGAGGTGTGAGGGTATTATGGGGAAGTATGTGGGGTGTATTAAGATAATTTTTCATTAAAAAAGCAAATGCGGAGTGTATTAAGTATGTGAGGTTTATTCAACAATTTATGGAGTGTTAATATAATAAGTCTTAAAGTTTGATTTTTATACTTTCGTTAGTCTTTTGGTCAACTATCCCGTTAATTAATGCGGTGACATCACTTTGACCCACCAAATTTTCCATGTAGACAAACAAATCATTTAATAAACATTAAAAATTAATTAATTCATAAATAAATATAAAATACAAAAGGAAAACAGGTCTTAGTAGCCCTTGTACAAACCCACCAACAAAAGATAATCTTTGCCTTCAAAATGCAATCTCTACTAACCTTCATTGATAAAAATATCCTCACATTAATATTTTATCGACACAATATTAACGCATTTTCGAAAGAATATTGATAAATTATTAACACAATAATAATATATTTTTGAGATTATTTTTGTTGAAGAGGGCTAGTAGAGATTGTATTTTGAGAGCACGCTAATTTGGTTGGTGTATTTATAAAGGGTAAATTGTCGTTTGACCTCCTGAACTATTACTTCAGTTGAGATTGACCTCTTCTTCTTTTTTTTTGGTAAATTAACCCCCTGACTATTTGAAATAAGATAATTAATCCCTTGTCATCAGATTTCGTCCACTATTCTATCAAATTCAAGGACAAATTAATATTTTTATCACAATTCTTACATGTCACTTATAACTACCAATCTAATTATAAAATGTGAACATATAATAATGTGTAATAACTATGTGAAATGATTCATTATGTAAACGTTTGGTTTCTTATTATGTTATAAGTTTTTGAATTATTCTTATCCACATATCATTATTTTATTGGTCGTTCTAATTGATTAGTAATAATTAATGATGAAAAGACTTATTTATCCTTGAATTTGACGGAATGGGAAACAAAATCTAACAATAAGGGAATAGTTGATTGATTTTAAATAATTTAGGTGGTCAATTTTTTAGGAAGTCAAACTGGAGTTTACCCATTTACTAGCTCAATTTCCCAATACAAAATCTCTCTCTCTTCTCTCTTCCCCCTTTCTTTCTTTCCCTCTAATTCCCAATTCCCAATTCCCGATCGCCCTTTTTGTGCTCCAAAAACCCAATCCCCAAAAACTCAAAAGTGCTGGTGATGACGCGTCGGAGGGAGACCGGGGTGCGGGGGTTGGTGATGGTTTGAGCTCAACACCTTTTGGTTTTCATTTTGAGTTTTAGTGATTTTTTGAAGCTAATTAAATTCGGTTTTTTCATTTCATCTGGAAGAAGCGAAATTTCAGTGACCTTTGTGTCGTGACTCGTAAAGAACGAAAATTTTACATTCGAACGGCAGAGAGAGAAGGGCAAGAGGGTAGGGAGAGATTTTTTTAGTTTAGAATTTTTTATTAATTTTTTAAAAATATTTTTTAATTAGTTTTTGTCCACATGGCAAATTTGTTGGGTTAAAATTAAGCCTCGTCGTTAGTTAACGAAATCGAGACTGACAGAATTATGAAAGTGTAAAAAAATTAAACCTTAGCTATATATGAAATTGAGAAAAAAATAATATAATAAAGTGTAAATTTTGCAAAATTTAAAAATAAATAAAAAATTACCCCAGTTTAAGCTTTCTAAGGCGTCTTAAAATAATTTAGACAATGCATGACGTAACAACTACCAACATGACTTGAGTAAAAATATAAATAAATAAATAAACAAAGAGATAATTCATCCAATAATAATGCAGCTGGCTTAAGTCGCTTAACTAATTTAATTGATTCTAACTGGATCGGTTTGTTTTTGGTAAAGTTTTTACACCCACGAATTTATGTAAATTGAATTTTCCATGGGGTGGATAAGGTGGTGAACCCATTGGTGGATACAAGTATTGTCCTAATTTATAAATGAAAACATATAAAAAATAATAATAAATAATAAAGGTGCAAATTTCATATTATGATATATAATAATACGCACCTTTGCTACCAATGGAACGCCACCACAATTTTTGGCAATCTTCAATCCAACTGTACGGAACTCCGTAGGTATATCAGCTTTGTTGGGGAACGCTCTATTTTTCATGATGGACCAGCATTCATCCACAGAAAGCTTTCCCAATTCATGTCGTTGAAGTAGCTTTTCGGGGATCGATGCGACTTTGCCACTACGAGTAGTGACAATAATCTTGGACCCCCCCGCAGAATGAAGCTTAAACAAACACTCCATCAAATTCTCCCATTTTATGGGATCTTCATTCCAAACGTCATCAAGTACAAGCAAATATCTTTTATCTTTCAACTCTTCATTAAGGAACTTAAGCAGAGCATTCCGGTTATCTTTCGAAGAAGGGGCGTTTGCCGGATTAAGCTGCTCTAACATTTGAAGTAGAATTAAATTGACATCAAAAGGGTCCGATACACAAACCCATATTCTCGTTTCGAAAAACTTTTGTACAGAATCCTCATTGTAAATTGACTTGGCCAACGTTGTCTTGCCGAGGCCTCCCATTCCCACGATGGCCATAACAGAAAGATTTTCTTGATCGTATTTGGAGTCGGTCAGGGTTGTAACTATTTTTGACACAACACCTTCCCTTCCAACAGTTATTTCATCTCTGCGAATGAATGCGTCGGTTTGTCTGTCCCATCTATTTCCTCGAGGGGTTGCATCTTTATTCTTGGAAACTAGTCCAAGAGGAGATGCTTTCCTCTCGAGATCCAGCAAGGATGCGTTGATCTTCTGAATTTTATGCGCCATTTGAAGACGAAATGCAAGTGGATTGGAGAGTGAAAAGAAGTTAAGAACCTTTTTCTTGATATGGTTTTGGATTTCGACTTTACGCCGATCAACTTCGTACTGGAATTCGTCCAAGACATCCTCAGCATCCTGAGCAACGTCTTTGAGGTTCTTCACCCATTCCTCTATTGACTTACTCCGACCTGTTAGAGAATGGAAAGAGGTTAAATAGCTTGTAATTGTATCATGTGCGCGTGAGATTACGAGAGAATTCAGAAATATATACTACCTTGTGGTTGGTCGGCAACATCAACTAAGAAACGTTCAATGCTGGCGAAGGACTTTTGAAGCTTTCTGAGTTCAGCTTTGAAACCCCACGCAAGACCGAATTCATGAGCAGCGAGTGAAAGCACCTTGTTCAGTATTCCCTCCGCAGCAAAAGTGAGCACAGCGTCAGCCGCCATTCCTTCAATTCCCCGCAACTCAGTTAATCAGAGTGTTGAAAATAATGAGTTCCTTGATTTAAGGAATGTTTTATTCCTTGTTTTAAGGGGAATGTTTTTTTGTTTTTTCTTAGTCTCCTTCCTCATATATATACCCGAACCATTGTACATTGCACATATGAAATATACATCACAAATTAAATCTATAATTTCTATATGGTATCAGAGCAGGTTCATTTGTAACCTGTCTCTGCCATTCTTGCTGCTGCGAATTTTTCTTTCTTTCAAAGTCTAAGTCATGACTGAAGAAAGTTCTGTCAACCATGATAAGGAAACCCGGCACAATCTCTCTCCAAACTCCTCAGACGTTGAGGTTAACACCAATCAACGTTTATGTTCAGTTCTCTTGAACGAGTTCAATTATCTTCCTTGGTCTCGAGCTGTTTCCCTAGCTCTCGGAGGCAAAGGGAAGCTAGGGTTTGTAAATGGAAGCGTGGAAGCTCCAGATCGTTCTTCCTCTACATACAATGCATGGCTCTGCAAAGATCAACTTGTCATGTCCTTGCTGCTCAACACCATGGAGAAACATGTTGCTGAAATTTTTAGCTACTCCAATTCCGCCCATGATCTTTGGAAAGCTTTGCAGGATATGTATGGAAATCAAAACAACTATGCACGGGTCTTCCAATTAAAGAAGGACATTGCCAGTGCTCAACAAGAAGGGAAAGCATTTGTTCAACACCTTGGGAGTCTCAAAGCCATGTGGAATGAGTTGGATGTATATCTCCCTCATACCACAGATCCTACCATTCTCCTAAAACGAGCTGAGGAAGACAAAATTTATCAGCTGTTAGGGAGTATGAGTTCTGAGTACGAGGACCTAAGGAGTCACATCTTGATGAGTCAAGACCTGCCTACCTTCAACAATGTTTGTGCAACTATCCAACGAGAAGAAGCAAGGAAGAAGGTTATGAATGTTGATCCCAATCCTAGATTAACGGAGACTCGGGCATATGCATCAAATTACAAGAACTCAGAAGCCAAGGTATACAAGGGAAGAAACACACATCTAAAATGCAAATATTGCAATGGTGTTGGTCATGAGGAAGACAAGTGTTGGGAACTTCATCCTGAACTCAAGCCTAAGTTCAGCAAAGATGGAAGGATGATACCAAGGTCCTCACAACAATTTCAACCTCATTTCAAGGCAAAACTTGCTAATGCTCACGCTCCTACTATCTCACAAGGATATCCATTGTCATTGATCAATGAATTTGCAGCTTACCTACAAAGTAAGGGACACGGAGGAGGCACACATGGTCAAGGCAATGAAGAGGGTAGTCACACAGCTATGTTGGGACAATTTGCCGGATTTCTTGCTGGAAATGAGAAAGTTCCAAAGGGAGAAGCATCAGGTATACTCAAAGCCTTTACTACTGCCCTATTAACTAGTACTGAAACTGATTGTTGGATAATTGATTCAGGCGCCACAGATCACAAACAAAGTTACAAATTTACATCATTTTAAAAAAATTTCAAGCCCCTCACATGTGTCTGTTGCAAATGGAAAAAATGTCTTAGTTTTGGGAAAAGGAGAAATAAACTTACTCTCTCAAAAAACACCTTCCACTGCCCTCTATGTACCAACCTTTCCCTTCCAACTTTTGTCAATTGGAAAGATCACCAACACCCTAAACTGCCGTGCTATTTTCTCACCAAATAAAGTGATGTTTCAGGATGTTCTCACCATGAAGATGATTGGTGAAGGGGTCTTCATAAATGGACTTTACTACTTGTGCAAGAATGCATGTTTCACTCAGGCTCTTCAAGCTCAATCAAAGTCCATAGATGAAAATCAACTTTGGCATAGGAGATTAGCTCACCCCTCTGAACTTGTCTTGTCAAAACTGTTTCCAATTTTTTGTAACCCTTATCCTACTTGTGATACTTGTCAATTTTCTAAGTTTACTAGGCTACCTTTTGGTAATTCAATGTCTAGGACAAGTAAACCTTTTGAAATGGTACACACCGATGTATGGGGACCTGCAACTGAATCAATGGAAGGTTTTAAATATTTTGTTCTATTTGTTGATGATTTCTCTCGAACAAGTTTTCTATATCTTATGAAATCAAAAAGTGAAGTCCCTACCATTTTCAAAGACTTTCACATGCATGTTAAAACGCAATTTCAATCAAACATTAAGGTTTTAAGGTCAGATAATGGCACTGAATTTCTATCCAACAACATGCTTCAATACATAAGTTCTCAGGGTATCATACATCAAACCAGCTGTGTGGGGACTCCCCAACAAAATGGAGTAGCCGAGAGGAAAAATAGAGATCTCTTGGAAAAAACTCGTGCTCTCATGATTCACATGCACGTTCCAAAGAAATTTTGGTCGTTTGCCATCCTTACTGCCACTTATCTCATCAATCGACTTCCAAGTCGTGTGCTAGGGTTTAAATCTCCATATGAAGTTCTTAAGGGGAGGAAAATAGATTTGACACATCTCAAGGTGTTTGGTTGTGTATGTTTTGTTCACATCCAAACCTTGAACCGTGACAAACTAGATGCCAGGGCAACCAAGTGTGTGTTTATGGGATACTCGACCACTCAAAAGGGATACAAGTGCTTCAATCCAGTCACTAAGAAGTGCACAGTTTCAAGAGATGTGAAGTTCGAAGAAGACTATCCCTATTTTACAAGTCAGGGGGAGGATTTAGTTGACATGTTCCCACTCCCTCAAAACTTTAATTATCCGATGTTGGAAAATAGATCAGTCATTGTAAGTCCAGATTGTGAAGAAGTTCAAACTGACCAAATTACTGCCAATGAGAGTGAAGACGAGTTCTACTCTGATCATTCTCCGCCCTCTACAGAGTCTCAGGTGATTAAAAGAAATCCTCCTCGAATCAGAAAACCTCCAGTCAGGTTGCAGGACTATGTTACATATGCCTCACGACATCCAATCAATGAATGTATCAGCTTTAGTAAGTTCTCAACATCTCATGCTACATTTCTCAGTGAAATTGATAAGCACTATGAACCAAGAAGCTTTCAAGAAGCATTTCTTCTCCCACAATGGAACCAAGCCATGAAAGAAGAGCTTCGTGCACTGGAAGAGAATTGCACCTGGAGCCTAGTTCACCTACCACCAGGAAAGAAGGCTGTTGGAAGTCGTTGGATTTACAAGACTAAATTCAAAGCTGATGGATCTATCGAGAGACACAAGGCTAGACTTGTTGCTCGAGGTTTCACCCAAACCTTTGGTGTAGATTATAAGGAAACATTTGCACCGGTGGCCAAGATGAACTCAGTCAGGGTTTTACTGTCAGTTGCAATCAATTGTGGGTGGTCACTCTACCAAATGGACGTGAAGAATGCTTTCCTTCACGGCGAGCTGCAGGAAGAAGTGTATATGCAACCTCCTCCAGGCTATGATGGTATTAAAGGCAACATGGTTTGTAAATTGCACAAGGCAATATACGGATTGAAACAATCACCAAGAGCTTGGTATGCCAAGCTCAGTTCTGTTCTGGAAAAGGCTGGATTCATGCGAAGTAATGCTGATTCTTCGCTATTTGTAAGAACTGGCACCAGGGGGAAGTTGGTGGTCCTCATCTATGTTGATGATCTTATCATCACTGGAGATAATACCGTGGAGATTGAGGCACTAAAACTCTCACTACATCAAGTTTTCGCTATCAAAGATTTGGGAAGGTTAAAGTATTTTTTGGGGATCGAAATGGCAACATCTTCAAAAGGACTGTTTCTACATCAACGGAAATATGTATTGGACCTCCTTCAAGAAGCAAAAATGCTTGACTGCAAGCCTGCTATCACTCCCGTTGATTGTAAACTGAAGCTCAGCATAGATGGAGAAGCCATGCATGATGTAAGCTACTATCAACGATTAGTAGGCAAACTCATATACCTTACTATCACTCGTCCAGATATCACATATGCAGTGAGCTTGGCTAGTCAGTCCATGCACTCTCCCACTGTTGATCACCTTAACCTTGTTAAGAGAATCCTTCGTTATCTTAAGGGTTCAATTGGGCAAGGAATTACAATGCATAACAATCAGTCCACTGTCATTAGTGGCTACACAGATGCAGACTGGGCAGGTAATGCAATTGATAGGAAATCAATCACAGGCTATTGTACATTTGTTGGTGGAAACCTTGTCACATGGAAGAGTAAGAAGCAACAGGTAATTGCTCGTTCCAGCGCAGAGGCTGAGTATCGAGCCATGGCAGCCACTGCTTGTGAACTCATTTGGCTTAAAGGGCTTCTTTCAGACTTAGGGTTTCCTAGTTCTACCCCTATGACGCTTATGTGTGATAATCAGGCAGCCATGCACATTGCTGCCAATCCTGTGTTCCATGAAAGAACCAAACATATTGAAGTGGATTGTCATTTCATCAGAGCTCAAGTTCAAACGCAAATCATCCGGACCATGTTCACATGAAGCCATGATCAACTAGCAGATCTTTTTACAAAGGCACTAGCATCATCTCAGTTTCATCGGTTATTGGGCAAGCTTGGCTCAGTGAACCTCCTCGATCCAGCTTGAGGGGGAGTGTTGAAAATAATGAGTTCCTTGATTTAAGGAATGTTTTATTCCTTGATTTAAGGAATGTTTTATTCCTTGTTTTATTCCATGTTTTACTCCTTGTTTTACTCCTTGTTTTAAGGGGAATGTTTTTTTGTTTTTTCTTTGTCTCTTTCCTCATATATACCCGAACCATTGTACATTGCACATATCAAATATACATCACAAATTAAAGCTATAATTAAAGCACAGCGTCAGCCGCCATTCCTTCAATTCCCCGCAACTCAGCTAATCAGAGTTTTTAGTTTCTCTCTTCTTCGATACAATACAAGTGCAATGCAGGAAGATATGATGGACAATAATGTCGGTAGGTTTAACTTTTCATAACGTGAATAAGGTGGTGCATCCAATAATTCAGGGGTAGATTTACTTTAGACGTGGCTCCTTCTCCTTCTCTGATTTGTAGCTGTTCAGTCCTTTTCAACCAGCAACAAGAACGAAGGGCAACATTATTCCAACAACGTGTGCCACGAGGCTTCGGATTTTTTTGAAAATCATATATCATGCAGACAGCTGGATGCAAGTAAGTATAGTGATCATCAAAGTTTACTCTGCTTTCTAGGAGAGAAAGATTTTCTTTTCTTTTCTATAAGAAAATAAACAATTGACAGTTTGTACGTAAATAATATTGAGTCTTAATCTCACAGTAAGAAAAAAAATAGATGTTACATGTGTTTAAAGTGATTTGATTATTTCTTATATTGTTAATTAATTTTATGTTAAAATTTTAAATATGGATGTAAATTTCTAAGAAGGCTAGATTGACATAATCACACTTGCAAAATATCAAGAAAACGTTAGTTTAATTGGCGAAGACCCAAAAAAAAGGCAAGGTATTCACCAAAATGCTTTCGATGTCTAAGTCAGAGTTATTAGTTTCTCTCTTCTTCGATACAATACAAGTGCAATGGAGAAAGATATGATGGGAAAATATTCTTTACTGAATCCTTTTTTTAAGGATTTTAGAAATTTCGTGATCATAATCGTTTATCGTACATCGTATGATCAATTTTATATATATTAAAATTTAAATTTTAAAATAATTTATCATCACACAATATATGATAAATAATTACAATCACGAAATCCATATGATTCCTGAAAAAATAATCTGACGATAATCCTTTTGCGATGGACAACCATGTCTGTAGGTTAAACTTTTTATAAAACAGGTGGTGCATTCAATAATTCAGGGTGGATTCCTATCAGATAAAAAGTTAATTGAGGATAGATTTACTTTAGACGTGGCTCCTTCTCCTTCACCGATTCGGAGCTATTTAGTCCTTGTCAACCAGCAACAAGAACCTAAAGGCAGCATTATTCCAACGTGTGTCACGAGGATTCGGAAATTTTTTTAAAAAAATCATACATATGCAAGTAAGTGTAGTGATCATAAAAGTCTACTTATGCTTTCTAGGAGAGAGAGATTTTATTTTCTTATCTATAAGAAAATAAATAATTAACCGTTCGTACGTAAATAATATTGAGCCTTAATTTCACACTAGGGGGAAAAAAAAAAAAAACAGACGTTATATGTACTTTTAAGTAATTTGATTATTTCTTATATTGTCAATTGATTTTATGTTTAAATCTCAAATGTCGATGCAAATTTCTAACAAGATTAGATTGACGTAATCACATTTGCAATTACCAAACAATGTTAGCCTAATTGACGAAGACCCATAAAAGGGCGAGGGCATCCACCAAAGGGCTTTCGATGCCTAAGTCAAATAGATAGTTTGAGAGAAACTATGAACTTGAGAATTTTGAGTAGGTAGAGGAGGTTGCAAGACGTATTAGGCAGACCTTAATGTTCTACTAGTGATGGTACAGACCAATCTCTATATTCCTACCTAATAGTAGTCCCATGTCCCTGTTGGTAGGAGCTCAAGCACACCAGACACCCAAGAGAGACTCTTGAAGAGTCAGCTTCCGGCTGGATATAATCCGGTGACAGGACATATCACGAGCCCAAAGCACCTTGGATACGCTAGTACCCAAAGGCCTAATACTCACGGGGCGGAGGGGTCACAGGTACCCCCTTCCTATCCCAAACACTCCCAATTTCAGATGCACAACTATTGCCCAATGGGCTAAGAAGCCATGGCCAGGAAATAAGAATAGCAAGTAAAAGCTCTGCAAAACGTGCCATCACTACAAACAGTAAGAACGGAAAGTAAAATTTCAGTATTACTTTGTTACAGTTTTCCCAAAACAAGTATCCAACTAAAACGCAACCCACATTATCCGAAGGACAAGTGGAAAATAAAACCATTCCATAGCTCGATGTTATACATCGTCGCCGCAATAACTCGGAATGTCGTAAAAGGCATCCCTACATTGAGCTACAATTGTTCAAAGCAACGAAACCAATATCTCCGGATGCGGCTTGCGTGGTGATTGTGACCAAATTAAACATAACAAAGCATCTTTATAAACCCGAGCAACAGAACTATAATATGAGCTTCCAGCACCGATCATTTGTAGAATTCAAAATCAGTGTCGGGCTTCTTCACGTTGGTCTGGTAACCCTTCTCAAAGTCCTTTGGGAGTATGACATACCGATTCTTCCTAACTGCATGCATTCCTGCTTCTTGACATATAGCAGAAATCTGTACAAACCGAACCATTTACAACAGTTACTATAGACTCAATTTTTTATAAAAAAATGATTAAAGATCTGAGATCGCCACAAAACTTCAACATCTTTACACTCAGAATACTACAGGTGAAGTCCAATAAGAGAACTCATATTCAAATTTATAGCCATTCATATTGAGGTTCTCGTTTTAATGCTTGATAACGGCTAAATCCGACCCCCCCAAAGCTTCTCATGCTGACTGTTAAAAAGAATATGTATATGTCAATCGCCATAATTGTTCTAACCAAGAGCTTGAAGCAAATATTCTTAAGTATTTCACGAACATAGCACAAGCCTGACCAAAAAACCCCAACAACCAAAACCCCAAATTAAGTTAAAACAGAGAAGAAAAAACACACATAACATAGCAGTAACAGGACTTAACACTGGTAGAAGAATTAAAACAATATGCATATTCTCTCCTTAAAGAAATTAATCTCACCTCAGCAGCACTGATTTTGTCTGGCCGAGAGACATAATCTTCCAAGTCTACCTCATCACTCAAGTTCATTTTAGCAGTGCAAACCTGCAGGACAAGCAGGTATGTTACACTACATTGTTTGCAATAGCTTGCCAAAATTCCATAAGAGTAAGACATCAGGATTGCAAGAGAAAATATAGAAGAAAAGGTATATAGAAAGCTGATGGCAAGTTTCATAAATATCATAAGACGTAAGGTGGACAGTTTTAAATGGGATAATCTCATATAGACATTGGGTGCAGGTGTGTTTTGAGGTGTCCAACTCCTGTGCAGTCCACAACTAAGATATAGGGAGAGGTAACTGGTCTAAATCTAATGATATGGATGGCACTGAATGGACATCGCAGAAGCTACAAATCTTAGGATAATGAGAAAAAAGTTACCTCACAGCGTACAAACAACAATTTACCAACAATAACTCTTTCATTGAAAGATACTTTAAGCCTGTTATTTTACCTGGAAAACAAGTCTTTTCTGCCTCCTATCAGGCAAAGGAAACTCAATCTTTCGATCAAGCCTTCCAGGACGCAGAAGTGCAGGATCCAAGGTGTCTGCTCGGTTAGTAGCCATAATAACCTTAACATTCACTGTCTGGTCAAACCCATCCATCTGCAAAAGTTATTAAGCCCAAATCAACTTTGAGAACAGAAAACAGAAAAATATTGTTTCAGGGTTAATCTTTCACTTGACATTTGTTCAAATATTTTCTCCAACCCCATAATGGTGCATTAAGCATCCAAGCTCTGGTTGATATGAAGCAGTAGTTCATTCGGATTACTTATTCTTTCAAATCAAAACTCAAAACCTACCTGATTAAGGAGCTCCATAAGGATTCGCTGAACTTCTCTGTCAGCTCCAGTTTGAGCATCAAACCTAGCAGTAGCAATAGCATCCACCTCGTCAATAAAGATGATGGCAGGAGCATTCTCCTTGGCAAGACGGAAAACATCACGTACCATTCGTGGACCCTTGACAAATAAATAAACAATAAGTGCTCACAATGTTTCTAAGTTAGTCAATAAATATAAATCCACAGATAGTGAGGAAACATGAAAATATCACAGTGCCCTTGCTACATTCACCCACGACATTGGCTATTCCAAAAATGATAAGGGTATGTGGAATGTAAGAAGTAGGATAACACACAAAACATAGTAAAATGATCTTATATGAAAGCTTACCTCTCCCAAATACTTCTGAACAAATTCTGAGCCAACAACTCTGATGAAGGCAGCAGTTGTATGATTAGCAACAGCCTTCGCTAACATGGTTTTACCGGTTCCAGGTGGACCATAGAGTAATACACCACGTGGGGGATCTATTCCAATCTGTTTGTATAACTCGTGGTGAGTAAGTGGCAGTTCTACCGCTTCCCGAATTTCTTGCTTCTGAATGTCACATCCTCCAATATCCTGATACACCAAAAAAAAAAAAAACGATAAGGGATTAACATTATTATATTATGATAAAGCCAATATGTGTATGCCAATGCAGTATTTAGTTAAGAAGAAGGAAGAGGCAAACAAAATAACCACCAAAAACCATCACCAAACAGACGGCTTGACTGCATTTTACTGAGCACAAACAACTTGGATTGGTTTGCTTCAGTTCTTAAGAAAGGGAACTGAACTGAACCATAGTACTAGTCTACTGCTTAATCATTTTAAGTTACGAATTCCATTTATTTTTTTCAAATTCTCTTTTAATCAAATGCACTTCAATCTCTTATATTAAACTCGTATTTAGATAAATTCCATTATTGATTCCATTATTGGATGCTTGATGGGGACATCAAAAAAAATACTAGCAACAGGAAATGTACTCAACAATTCGACATTTTAAAACAAAAGAGGGTGTGAGCCAAAAGTAACACGTCCCCGTGACGCTTATTCAAAAAATGCATGCATATTACACACCATAGCATTCTGATTGTGTTGGCTTGCTTAACCAACCAATAAAACCAACTAAAGAAAATTAGTTGATTCCCAGACCCATGTTTTAGCCCTAAATAGTTCAGTCATCAATAATAACCAGTTCTCTCCAATAAGGTATAAATTAGAAAAGATTATTGAGTTTCCTAGTTTACACAACAATAACCGAATAATAGGCAGTCCATCTCTTGCTTGAAAAGACTCTACAAACCCTAAAGCTCGACAATTTTAGGCATACACAAATAGTTAGTTTTCAATCTTAGACTCATAGAACTTGAGCAACTGGGAAAATTCTGGGCTCTACTCAAATTCTCTTAACATAAAACCATTGAGCAAAGACAATAAACTCGACCCAGTCAAATGACACCGATAGGATGAGTTATTCAGAATAGCTAACTTTATAGCCACGGTTCTCCTCAAGAAGTGACACCTGGGTATTGTTAAATTCCCAAACCCAAAACCCTAATAGTAATCTATTTACTCCAATTAAGCAGTGATAGTAAATAGTCAAACAAACGAAAAAAAAGACCCTACATTGAGTCACTACCCTAATCAAATCAATTGGGCACAACTTACAGAGTAGGTGACGTCGGGCTTCTCAGACTGGCTGAGGAGAGAAATACTCGAGTCGGCCTCCGGAGGCAGAACGTCGACGAGGGCATTGGAGTGGCGGTGCAAGGCGACGGAAGCGGAAGGCTTGAGGAGCTCCCGATTAATGGTGCTGAGAATCCTAACATAGTAATTGGAGCCGGTGGTGGAGCCCACAATCCCGTTGTTCTGGTCGACCATCTCCATGAACTGCCCGATGACGAGCGGCACCGATTGGATCCTCTTGACCTCCTCCTGGGCGCGGAGGAGCTCGCGCTTCAGATTCTTCAGCTCGTCCTTGACGTACTCCTCCTGTATGTCGATGAACTCGAGCTGCCGCTGGTAGGACTTGAGGCGGCTGTAGAGATCGTCCTCGTCGGAGGCCTGGCTCTGCTCGGTGTAGCCCTGGAGGTCGGATCTTATGGAGGGGATCGATGCCGGTGGTTCCGGCAAGGGCTTCGGATCCAACACCATGGCTGAGCCTGCCATTTTTGCGCTCTCGGAGGGTTTAGGTTTGGCGCTTCGATTCTTCTGGTTCGCTCTGGGAGAAGAGAAGAGAAGCGAGGAGAGAGAGAGATGGAGTGAGCCTTACGAAAGTACAGTTCCGACTAATAAAGCAAAAGTCCAAATCAGTTTTGAAGAGGTTAGCTTGGGCTCTTAAACGGGCCCAAATAGTTGTTGGATTACCCTATGACCCGGCCCAAAAGGGCAAAAACCCGCATCTGAACATCTTCAATCCTAGTTGTAAAACCTCCATTCAAAGATTCACCCTCCATGTAACAGTGCGCTCGAAAGGCAGCCAGATGAGCATAATACGAGGGAGAAAATTTGACGTTAGAATTTGTTACTAATGTTAGACTTTTGATTTATGTCTTTTATTTTGATCGTTAAATGATGATGCATGTAGCATATATGGACTTATACTTTCATTGTTTTTTTCACTTTTTTTTTAACAATAGAAGAACAAGGTGGGGAAGTTCTGAAATCAGGTGCAGTGAGTGTATTTACAAAGGCCCAACCTCTGAGGCAATACGCTATGCCACTTACCTTTTACTTACTTTGATTTATAACCAAAATTAACTAGCCAAACCATCGTCTGGGGCCTAAAAAAATCGAGAGCACAAAAATAGTAGGTAGTCATCTACATATGTTTTTATTGAATTAGTGGCGCTGGCTACACTGGTTATCGTTAATCACCCTTGGATAGAACATTCTAGGTTCGAATTGTACAATTTGCCGTTTTTTTTTTCTTTCCACTTTACAATGTCCTGTTTGGTTATAAATATTAGCTTGTTTTTTCTTTCCATTCTACAATATTATTATTATGTAGTGCTCATTTATTGGTTATGCATAAAGATTAAAGAATCAAAGATGCTTTATAAATTTCTTTTGAATCCTCATAAAAATTAGTATATGAGAAAAAACACATCGGTTATAAGTTTTATACAACACTTCAAGATCTCAAATTGAGGGATAAAAACTCATTATCTATCAACTTGTAATCTAGGTTTTTTCGGCGCCCTTCTCCCATTAGAAGTAATCTGGTTTTCTCTTCTTTGTGAAACATTGTATTTGAAGTGTTCTCTAAGTGTAGTGAAAGGCTATTTTTTGAACATTCCATAAGTACACATGAAATCGATAAAACAAATATTTTTTTTATATGGAGTTGTGTTAGGACACTTATATTGGCATTGCCCCGAACCTTTAAACTCTTAGGACCAAACTCTGTTTAAAATTCCTTTGGTAATTTTATTACAGCCTTTAGAAGGAAAAAAAAAAAAATTAGAATTAGATGCCTCATTTTAGACTTTTGTAGACTAAACATTTATGCTTTTTGAGTTTATTAAGCTTTTGAAACATTTGATTAAGATACTGAGATTTGAATTACTTCAGATTAGTTGAAATTAATTTACATTTAAATATCTGCTATATATTTTTAATAATTTCAACTATATTTAAGTCTGAAAATTTAAACTTTTCAAATCTAAATGTACACCCACACCAAATGGAAACGTACCAACATTAAATGAAAATGTGCCGAAGTCAAACGAAAACGTACCAACCCCGAATTAAAATGTACCCAATTATAAACTATATTAAAATGAATATTCATCTTTTTGGAATGTTTTAAAATATGTTTGATTCATACACAGTGTAACATCCCGTCCCAAATTTCATTTTAACGTACGTGTGAAATTACAATTTTACCCCCTAGTTCGTTAAACTTACGTGTAGTTTTGTGTTGTGTGGTGTAGTAGGACCACACACACTCATACTCTCTCTTTTTCTCCCGGGATTCCCTCCCTCTTTCCCTCACTTTCTGTCACTCTGTCTTTCTCTCTCTCTCTCCCCGAGTCCATCTTCTTCTTCTTCCTTCTGCAAACTTACGGACTACACACAAACATATTCAAACCTTCACCAATCAAGAAACCAATTACACCATTGGACTCGTGAGGTTGTGAGGAGCACAACCATACCAAATTCAGGTAAGAATTCTAACGTTTTCACGTCGTTTCGACAATGGCCGAATTATGTACTGTTCATGCAACCCTTAAACTAGCTTGTTTTTGGAATTTTGAAGCTCGTAGTTGTGTTTGTGAGGTCCCAAGGAACCTCGGAGTGTATCGTTGGACGGGAGTGGACGTCGGGATCGTCCTGTTCAAAGTTGGCCGACTTTTGAAGTTGTGGACAGGTATGATCTAGCAATTTTTAGCCCTTGAAACTAGTCTATCGTGATTCTACTAGTCCTAAGCTTCATTTTGGTATAAAGTTCGTGAAAAATGGTTGAAAAACGAAGGAGAAAACTAAGTTGGAAAATTTCCCAGTTTTCCGGCGCCGTCGCCGGCGCCGGAGTCTCACCGGAGAAGGTGACGGAATATTCCGTCAAATCTGACGGAATATTCCTAACGGCAGTGGACGGCGTCAGTTAAGTCTAACGGAATATTCCGTCAGTTTAACGGAATATTCCTGACGGCGTCAGTTGACGCCGTCAGTGTGCATGGCACGTGGCCGCGCGTGGGGGCGCGTAGGTCCGTGCCTAGGACGGCGCGTGGGGGCGCGTGCGTGGTCCAAAAATTATTCTAAAAATATGGGTGTGATCCTGAGGTTGTGTAGATCACGTTGGTATATTCATTTGTCCAATTTGAGCAATGTATGAGAAGTTATTACGAGAAGTTGCTTAGGTGCTTTTAAATTAACGTTTTCGTAGCTTTTTCGCGTATAGGTGATTCGTTTTCCGAGGACGAGCATTCACACTCGAGGCAGGGGGGCTACGACCCTTCTAATTATCAGTGAGTGGGCTTTTGTTTTCCGTATATACCTATATACATATTAATTCCCAGAAATAGATTAAAAAGAGTAATTGTTTTATGCCATACATTTTATTATTATTACTTATGCATCATCACATGCATTAGTAGCGGCATACATTTATATATGTGTATTGGTGCTGTGGACGCACAGGTAAGTGGTATTCATGTTTGTATGCAATAGTAGTTTGAGATGCTTAGAGAGCTCATAATCTGCACCCCCGGTGTTAGTGCTCCCGCCCAGAGTGAGGGGCATAGCCTTCACGTGTATGTTCACCCGCACCGCATGCTCGCCTTGGATCCAAGTTAGGTGCAAGCCTGTCGTACAGACCACATTAGGTGGTTCCGACTTGTAGGTGACCCGCGATTTATCGCCCAGCTTCACGTGATCGTAGCACTAGAGCATACATATATATATTACACCAGCCTGTCGTACAGACCACGTTAGGTGGTTCCGACTCGTGTGCAGATTCAGATGTTGAGTTGAGATTGGAGCTCTATATGCAGCGGTACATGTCACGTTAGGTGACTCCCGGCTGCCAGATTATATGTTATTGATGTGAATTACGCTTGAGCATTTACATTTGATTACGAGATTCTGTTGTGGCATATTCTCAAGCATGAATGGCATATTGTGAGCATGAATGGCATATGGTGGAGCATGATTGGCATACCTATACATACGTATATATGTTCATTTTCTGGGAAGTATACAGGTTTTTCGGCGAGGGGTTAGAATGTATTTTGTTAAAGAGTTTTCAAAGAGCTTTGTTTTTGCCCACTCACGCTTTTGTTTTTGCGCCCCTCCAGGTTCTAGTGGTCTAGCAAGTTCGGTGGTTTATCCCAGAGGGCGTCCCGGCATTTCTGACAGACATTCACCATTGTAGGGTCACCTTCGGGTGTACATATGTCGTATCTTTCCTTTTCGACTGCTGTAGACTTGCTCTGAATTGTGTCTCACATACACTAGTACTTTGTATGCTAGTTAGTTTTTAATTATTAGTACTTTTATATTACTATCTTCATAGCTTCCGCAAGCGCACATGGCTACGTCACCTTCGGGTGACGGCCAGCACGCCCTGATCTCGGTCGGGGTGTGTCACACAGTGCTCTAGATAGTCTTGTTTTTTGGTAGATAAGTCTCTGGAACAACTTTTAGTTGATCGGATATAAATCCTTATTATTGTAGATAATGCTAAATAATAACGATAAATCATATAATTTTGAAAAAAATAAATAATTAAAGTAATTTAAACTTTTACATTCTTAACGATTCTTTCTATAAACAAATAATAATTAATTAAAGTAATTCCTCATTATTAGGACAAAAAGTAATAAAACTTATGTTTTGAAAACAAATGTACCAAAAATTCAAATGTACCAAAAACTAAATGTACCAAAAATTCAAATATACCAAGAAGCCAAATGGACCAAAAATTCAAATATACCATTATAATAAAACGTACCAATATAACCAAACGTACCTAACAACGAGTTTTGTCGCATTCTATTTAATTTACTAAAATAAATATTTTAATAAAAAATAAAAAAAATCTTAAATCATCATAATAAGAGATAAATAAAGATAGAAGGAAAAAAGGAAATGCTAACGTGAATAGACTTCTAATGAAATAAAATTAAAGTATCAAAATTTTAAGGAAAATGTTTAATCGAATTTGCAAAAGGAATAGATGTTTAGTCTATAATATTTAAAAACGAGGTATCTATATCAAAACGTCCCAAAAAATATCACAAAATTCCAACTTTATTAAAATATAAACATTACAATTAATTTACACAAACTATTGAAGTTTTGAACTAGCAACACAATTTATCACTTGAAACGACAAATTAAAGATTTGGGGGAAAAAAAACCAAGAATTAACACCCACACAAAGTGCAATGACTTAAATAATTAAGAGATGGAAAACCTTCTTCTTCTAGGCTTGGTAATATCCACATCCTCATCCACGATGTTCATAGTGTCCTTCGACCCTTGCTTGAAGGGATTTAACCTCCCCAATTTCTTCGACACAGACGAGAAAAATGTCGCCTTTTTGGGCCCGCCACCTCCTTTACACGACGACGTCGTCGCAACACCTGCAGGCCCAGCCTTCTGCAGGTCCGTAATGTACATCTTCATCTTCAACAACTCCGTTCTCAACTCCTCGTTTTCCCTCGCCAACGACACGTCGTGTTGCACCTGTCTCCTTGTCATTGTTGCGTCTTGCACGTCGTTTTCTTCCACCCCACTCCTCAGCTTTAGCTGGTCGTAATACAATGCATGTAGTACAATTTGAACGGGAAGTCGTTTGTTTTGCGAAGCGTGCACTCTCGCTTCGTACGACAACTTCAGTGCGTCCATTACGCTGCACACCTTCTCCTTCTCTATCTCATCAAGGTTCGGGTGAGCCTGCATATGAGTAATTAATCACAATTAATGGAACATTTACGATTTAATTAAGAGTAAAGTGCATTTTTATTGATCTCGAGATTTTGGACACAAAAATAAAGGTTATGAAACAACTGAATTACAAACTACTTGCTTAAAGATATATTTGAAATTGTTCTAACTAAAGTAAATGATATTCATATTTTCAATTCAGGAAAAAATAATCGAAAGTAATTTTGATATAAGTTTTGTTAGCAAGGTTGAAAGACCGTCTTACAAGTTTTCTAATAGAAAATTTGAGCCTAAATTTGAAATTGTAACTCTAAGCTTCCATCTCTTCGATTTGTGGTTTGACAATCAAATTCATCAATTATTTAAATTGACAAGTTTAAGCAAGTTCTGAATTAAATTTGAGTCATTAGCATGATGGTCTAGTGGTCTATCACTTGTAAATATAATTTTTTGGAGTTCAGTAAATAGAGATTTCAATACTAATTTAATTTGTTGTCATATCGTGTAACTAATTTTAATACTAATTTATTCATCTGTCATATTGTGTGACTTAGTCTAAAACGAATAATATTTGTGTTCCTCTCATTTTTCTTGCGAATAATGTATCTTGATCGGTGCAAAATTCATAATTAGAGTCGTTCAAATTTTTTTTTTTCTTAATGTATATAACAAATGACGGTATAAGTAGCAAATAGTATATTCAATTAAATGTTTATTGATATTTTTGAATGATTAAACAATTTCTAATTCAAGTGTAAGATTGATGTTTAATGAAGATTAATAAATTATAAAATTCGATCGTTAATTTTATTCGATCAACATACGTTATTCGCAAATAATAATATGTGCATGGGATACAAGTATAATCTATCTAAATACGATTCATGTGTAAAAAGAATTCATTAATTCGTAATTAGTAAATTACCTACCTTCAAGTAAATATCAATAGCACGATAGAGATCGTCGTCGACTTTGCGCGCGCCTTTGGGGATGAGGCTGGCGATGCCATTGAACTTAGAGATACTGAGCCCAACACACGTGGCGATCTCACCAAGATACGCGTCGACAGTCTTCGCGACTCTGATCATCGCCGCCGAGCAAACCTCCCTGAAATCGCCGGCGTTGAAGACCGCGACGCTCTTCTCCTTCTCCATGAACCCGGAGATAATCCTCCTCACGCTCTCTAGATCGAAGAGCCTCTCGCCGTCGTAGGTGAACGACAGGACCAGGAGGTCGTCGACGGTCACGTGCTCCAGGACCGCCGAGATCCGCCTCTCGAGCTCGGTCTTGCACGTGCTCGACGCCTTGACGAAGATCGCAGATCTGAGGAGGCAGCAGAGGAAGTTAATCGGGAGAGCGGCTTTCTCAGTCGGTAAGATCTCGATGATCGATTCCAGAAGCTCCCGTTGTTGGAGCCGCAAATCGGAGTCGTCAGAAGCGGCCAATTTCGCCGCGGTTCCGGAGTGGTCTCGGACGAGATCTCGGAGCCATTTCTCGGCGTACGTTATGATAGCGCTGGCGACGGTCAATGATTTCACGCCGCGCAGCTTCATCGAGGCGATTACTCTTCCGAAGAACTCAATGTCCAAAATCGACAATTCCTCAGTCCACCAATTCGTCGGCGATCGACTCGGAAATTTCGCTTCGATTGATACCTGTAATCAACAGTTAATCACATAATTAGTCGAATCATTTCAAGAATTAATGAGAATTTGGTTACTGGCTAAGTGGCTAGAAATTGATTACAGTTAACTACGTACCTTGGAAGTGGCGACATCGACGCATCTCTGTACAATTTTGAGGTCCTCCGCCATGGGAAGGAGGTCTTCGCAGGTCTTGAGCACGACAATGGCGCCGGCGAGGCTCGTGAGAGCGACCTGAGTTAAGAAATCTTCAGTGCGGCTGGTGAGGTTGTTGTTGCAGTACTTATCGGTCATTTCCAAATACTCCGCCGCGCAGCGGAGGGCGGCGACGTTGTGGACAGTGATCTCAAAGTTGACGCCGTAACAGAACTTGGCCGCCTTCTCGAACGTCTCGGGGCCTCCGGGAATGTCAGAGAGGTCGATTCTCGTTAGGTCCGGTTGTTTTGACTCCATTATCAGTTTTCTTATGCGGTTGCTCTTGGCCACGAGCATGAACTGCAAATAGATTAATTAATTAAGTGAGTAATTCCTTCTAATTAATTTTTTAATCACGTTAGTTAAGCATGCATGCACAAAATAGGGTGTTAGTATAAATCGTAACTTTACTTGGTTTTGCGAAATTCGAACGAGATTTGAACTCAATCTATTGAGTTTAGTACCTTGTGTAGAGAGAAATTGGCTTCACCAACTTCAACCACAACATCTGACGGGATATCTTGAGAGATAATCCTACAAACACACACGTAAGAATGATGAGAAGAAGCTTGTTAATTAGGTTTAGACAAAGAAATTAGTCAGCATGCATGCTGTATGGATAGATATGTCCGGCCGACGGCTGAGGCAATGAATATCAGCCGCTTGCCGAACCTGGTTTCCTGGCACAATGCGAGAGAGGGTTTGATTGTTGTAGTTACCATTGGCCAGTGCGCTCCATGGCAAGGGAGAGCCTGTTGCCGCCACTGAGAGGAGAAGCCATGGGAGGTGGGAGGAGGTGGGAGGAGCTTGGAGCTCTTGTGTAGAGAGAGAAGAGAGAGAGAGTTATGTGACCTCTGAATAATAGGGGTCACGATGGTGTGTTACATAAAGAGCTTTATTTACCCCTTTTTTCGGATAAGGGCGAGATAATTATAGATTCATGCACATACAAGTCTTTTATCTTTTTGTTATACAACGACTAGCTTGATAACTGTAGTTGAGATTCTCTGTGAAGGCAGACGGATTTGGAGATTCATACAATTTATTTTAAATTGTTTAAATGATTTGATCTTTATTAGTTCATTTTATTGGTCATCTCACACAAATTAAGAGTTAAAATCTCTCTTTTTCTCTTTTCAACTGTCCGGATTTATGAGTCATTAAGTTCTGGACACAGATATTCAAAAAAGGAAAGAGATCATCTCCGGATTTCTTTCTCCAAAGCCACCAAATCAAGTGATCCGGATCCCCAAAATTTGATCAAACGATAAAAAATTATTATAACTTTTAAAAGTTTTTACTAATTTTTCTGTTTTTAGCAGTTAGATTAAATTTCAAGGATCCAGATGATTTAATAGCTTTGGAGGAAAGAGATCCATCCTTCGAAAAAGATCTAGACTCTCCTTTCTAAGTTGTACTTTTCTTTTTCTACGTTACTTATCCTAATTCTAATAGTCACTACTTGGCAGAATAGAGCTGGTTATACGTACATCCAGTACTATTGGTTCTTTCCCGTGAAAAGTAGTTGGTTTTCCCTATTTGGTAGCCTTTTAATCATTTAATCTCTTTCGTTGTGGAAGTAATGGATTTGGGGATTTCAATTTGCATCTATCTATATTTCGTCGTAAGATGTTCTTAACACGCTCTTTACGTATGATATTTTCTTTATATTTAAAACATAAATAAGTTAAATTAAGTGATATTTATGAGCATGTGAAGCTGTAGGGTTCGCCTCACAGATAGTCTATTGTGATATCGTGTTGGAGTGAGCATCAAACACATGGTCAAGTTATTTTGTTAAAGCTTTCAGCAACTATGCGACGTCGTTTTAGAATAAATAGGGTAGGATGGGACGTGACGTTGAATCTTGGGACCGGGCGTAATGGTCCGGTCCTCACTGCATGTCTCCGCCACGCAAAACACAAGTGGCTAGGACTCGAGCCAGCGTCGACTTCGCTAAACAACTGGCCTGCTTGGCGCCACGTCATTGTACTGTCTAATTTGTACATTCCGGCGGCTCTACAGGTCGGACAGCTGACATGTTGGCCGTGAACAGGACAGGTGGGATAACGTGCTGGGCTCCGGAAGAAGCTATTTTGGATCTCTATAGCCAATGACATGTGAACGCGCGCGGCATTTCCTTCACTTTTTGAAAGAAACATATGTTTTTGTACATCCATTCCCAATGTATTTTATTAATTTGAAGCGTCTATTTTTAAAATATTATTTATAGATTATTTAAAAAAAAATTAAACAAAACGAAAATCATTAAGATATTTATTTGCAATAAAGAAAATAAACAGATATAATTATACAAAGAAACCTTAAACTCTTAATTTAATGGTAACATGGTTTCAGATTTAGGTGATTTCTTGTTGACATGATTTTTTAGGAAAGACTTAAAAGATAAGCGATTCAGATCGTTAAAATACATTACGAAGTGTGTTGCACAATAACGTTTGCCAAACAAAAAAAAAAAAAAAAAAGAGAGAGACAATATCATGGATGCGGCCGCTAGATGAAAATTAAATTTACTTGATACAAGCAATTTGCTCATAGTTTATATGCGGTTGCATTGCACGCACATGAATTTCAAAGCTTATAGTAATCTTACTCACGAGGGAAGGAAACTCAGCTCCATCCGAAGATCATTGACTCAGTGAAAAAGTGTGTAAGTGGAGATTTTTTCTTCATTATCCAAAAAGAGATGCACTCCTCATATCTAAAATGTGGTGTTATCAAATTCCCAAAAGTGCTTGAGATTTTCGGTGCGCTAGAAACACAGTTTATTACATCAAGCACAATAATACAATTGGTTAAACACTTCAAAAAAAAAAAATCTAACCAATTCTATCATGACACTTGATGCAAGAGACCGTGTTTCCGACACACTAAAAACTTTCTTCAAAAATGCATAAATTGAGATTATAGAAATGAGCTTTTACAGGGAAAGCTGGCTGGGTTAATGGTGAAAAAATGCTTATGGATGGGTGTTCAAACTTGAAGTGATGGCTTTGCATGTGGGAGCAAATCTTTCATGGGATTTTGCTAATTAGTTGCAACTTGTGGTGGCAAATTAGAGAGGTTGGTCCCTTCTCCCTTGGAGATGGATGTTGGGCAAATTTGTGGACTGAAATTAAACCTGCTTTTCCAGTTTTGTGTGAAAAAACAAAATGTCATGAGTCATGAAGTCTATTATTTTGAAAGGTGGGTCATTTGTGTTTCGAGCTTGATCCTAAAGGGAAACTTAGCCGGTTTTCCAATATTTGGCGAATAATCATTAAAAGCTTTCAAGGAGGTGGTTCATATATGGTATACAAAATGTGGTATTCCAAACATTTTTCTTCTAATAAGAGTTTTTTTTTTTGGTAAAATTGCTTATAAGCGTAAATGTTATGTATAAAAGTAGTCATAAACAAACGTCGGACCGATAAATAACTAGTCTTACCCATTATGCATAAGAATTGACCTAGTCCATTCAAAATATTGGATTAGCCCAATGGTCTCAGGGCCCAATTCATAGGGTTTCGTTTCTTTCTTTATTTTTTGGGTCTGCAAGCTTATAGCATGAGATTGGTGGATGGTGATGAGTTTTGAGGATTGAGATCAACTCTGAACCTCTATGCCGGAGCCTGTGAAATCAAAAATTTAGACCACTCAATTTCAATTTTACTGTCCCCATCAACCAATCGCAATCGCTTACCTCATAAAAGCTTAAAGGATCTTGACCTTTCTCTTACTTGAACGGTCTGAATCTCTCGATCTACGAGCTCCGAACATAACGATCCAGAGTAGATCTTAATCCGATTTTTGGTCCAAAAATCTTAGTTTAATTATATGAAAAATAATTAGCCGGCCACACCACCTCTCAAAATAATTATATTGTAAAAAATCAAACTCAAAATAATAAATTGATATCTACAACTTCACGTGACTATGAAATTTCTAAGTGATTCAAGGCAAAAATAAAAAATAAAAAACAAAATATAATATGCCAATATATATATATATGCGCGCGCGCGCGTGTAAATAGGTTGAAGCTATAAACAAAAAGTCAAAATGTGATGAGGTAAATAGTTGAGAATCAAATATTAATATTCCTTGTTTAAAGGTAGAAGAGTTCCATTCAACTCTATCTCCTTGTATTTAGGCATAAAAGCTTGAAAGTCCACGGGTATAACCACGAGTTGGTAGTCCAATGGTAAAAGATGGATTGTCAGACTTTCTTCAAATAAAAAATTGGAGGTCTTGGGTATGAGATCCGTTGCTGGTGTAGAATCCAAACTTGTAGTCAGGGGAGGCTGAAATTCCTCTGTGAGTCTTCCCGGCTCCCAGAAGAGGTGGATAACCGTGACTTGCCACCAGTTGTTCCCCTTTTGGAGAGAAAAAAAAAATTTAAAAAAAAAAAAAGAAGAAGAAGAAGAAGAGGTCCACAGGTATCACTTAAACGTTACCTACTTTAAGGAAATTGGATGATTCTTTGCAACTTTGTTATGTTATTTTGTTACATGGAAGAAATGGACTCGAGTTTAAGTGTCAGAGCTGAACCTGTCTATGGAGGCCGATACCATGAATTTTTATCAAAATTGCGTAAACATTTGTGAATGTATGCTACGACTTTGACCATGTCTATAATACATGATTGTAATTCTAATATAACATCACTATCGCTCACCGTTAAGCTAACTCTGTATCTTTCAGTTTAAGACACATTAATTAATGTAATTTTTCAAAATGTTTACGGTGTTCGGCCAGAATTAGATACTACCCCCAAATCCAACTTTGATGGTTTAAAATTTTGTATGTCTAAACTCATCCCCTACTTAATAATTGACCCCAAAATCATACATAATTCGACTTTATATTCCATAAATTGAGATCATTTCCTGATCTCTATCTAGAGCCCAAGAATCAAGAGATTCGGACTATTCAATTTCAATCATACGATATCCGTTAGATCATTTCACTAGCATACCTCACACAAATTAAGAATTTAGATCTCTCTCTTCAGCCGCTCATATCTCCAAATTCTTGAGCTTCAGCGCAGAAATCTAAAGAGGATCTCGATACTCGATTTATGTTCCATCTTGCAAAACTGCCATTTGGTTATTTATTTTCTTTAAATAATATTTTTGAATTTTTTTTGCGTGTGGTTGAATTACAGACTGCAGGTTTTTTTTAATCTGTTGATTAGGATAGATAATACCGATTTGATAAATAATATTAATTCGTGCCATATATATAGGGCCGGACTTACTAGACAATACACATGTCATGCAAAAACATGCTGGTTGACGAGGACTGAATTTTACGTGTTCCCACTTGGCCACGTATTGATTATTATTCTTGCAATACTTATGTTAGGATTGGATTATTCTTACAATAATTAATAATTAATAATTAAAGATAGTGTTTAACACCAATATCTTTTAGATATGAACTTATCGAGTTGGTAGGAGCAGTGTGATTTCCCATTTAAATTTTCTTTCTACATTATAGATAAATTTAGTGTAAGAATTTCTTCTTGTTTGTCAGACAATTAGTAAAGCAGAAACAACCACAATTAAAGATAAAATGAGAGAAAATCAGTTAAGATGATTTGGATATGTGAATCGATGACCTACAGATGCTCCGGTTAAAAGATGCAAATATAATATAGATGCTCACGGTAAAAAGGTAGATGAAAACCTAGGAAGACTTGGAAAAATACTCCAAGAAAACACATGAAGCAGTTTGAGCTTACAGAATATTTGACGCAAAACCATTTGTAGTGATGTTTTAAAATTCATAGAGCTGACTCTCCTGAGTGGAATAAGACTTTGTTGTTATTATGAGACAATCCATATTTAAGTAACTCAAATGGACCGTCTTTGTCGAGTGAGTATCCTTTCTGGATCCTCTTTATGAGGATTATGGGAATGTTTCAATCACATCCGTTTATCGTACAATGTGCGGTCAGAAATTATTGTAAATTTTTTATTTAAAATAGAATATAAACAGTACCTGACAAAAACTAACCGTACGATGTACGATGAACGAATATGATTGAAGGATTATCGGGATCCTCATTCATCTTAGTCTAGCTAAACGATTGAATTTTAACTAATCGCCTTCATTAGTCATGCAATTACCACCTAATTAAATAGTACCTCTACTTCTTGTTCTAATAGGCCAAGCTGGTTTATTCGGCCACCTAATTATATTGTGTAATACTTTATGGTAAAGAGATAGTTAATGAGATGTGGATAATTACTCACTTTTCAAAAATGGAGTCATGGACTTCTTTTTGTTGAAACTTTTACCGATGTTTATGGATTTACAGATCTTGTTTTACTTTGTCTTATAATTTTCAATCTAGTTCTGAGCTCCCTAAACTTTTATTTCGTTCATGTCAATGCCCCTCTACCATTAGTTTTATCAATTATCCTATCAAACTAACGGTTATTTTTGTTCATTTTGCATAACGAAATTGTTTGAATTTGCAGTAAATGTGTAAGTTTCGGTTCCTCTTTTTTCTTTTTCTTTTTTCCTTTCTCATAGCTCAATTATCATAATTCTTAATATTTACTAATTTTGGTTGTGAATAAGATAGCATTTTGTTGATGTCTATAAGCCCTAAAAGTTATATTCATCATAGGTGATGGAAATAACTAAGAATTGTGACATAATTAATAGTTGGGAGGATATTGACACGAATTGAAAGTTTTAACTAACAGATTCAAAACTAATTGTAAGTTTGAAAGGCAAATCGAACATTGTCCAAAGTTCTAGGAAAATTCTTGTGTCCACTCTTAACACGATGGTATTTGTACGCTCATCCATGCATGCAATCAAGAGAGACTGCTTTGTTGAATAGGCATACATATGAACTCGTCCTCCAGGTGAACACAAAAATCCTCCCCTAACCTGAAACGAAAAGTTTCTCCTTTGTTTACTTTAATCAAACTAATTTTATGAGAATCTGATTCCTGATAGTTAGTAGACACTTTATTTGAATGCGACTTCTTTTCAGCATGATTCGTGACAGATAATTAATAAACGCCATTATAAAAATACCGTTGTGTTCACTTTGATCACTTCAAAACTCGAATGATGTTCACCTTGATCACTTCAAAACGGTCTCTCCCGCTCATTGGGTCGTTGGCCGTTTCCTTAGACGTCAGTTTCTTGTCTTCCCCTCCTTGGTTGTAAACAATTACAAACTCTCACCAACTCCCTTTTCGTTTATGCATTTTTTATACAAAGAAGATTTCTCCAAATTGTAAAAAAAGAAAAAGAGTAATGGAAAAGGATGGGCTGTATCATCATCGCCCTCATCAACTTCAGTCATCTACGCAGCATTAGCTATGGCGGACCTGGTCCTGGTCAGAACAATACCAAGCCCAACTCCCGGGTAACTTTTCTTCTATTATTTTCATGCTATTAATCTTCTCACAGTTGGCAGTATATTCAAATAAAATTCAACCCAAAACCAAAAGCTTATCTCGTTTTGCATCATTGGTTTTTAAATTTCAAAGCTTTGAATTTGTCAATGGTATCAATATCTCCGTTTTGCTATGTTTCTGTGAGTTTCTGGCAGTTCTGTTTTCTTTATTTCGTATCCAAGCTGTCTGCCGTATGAATTTTCACTTTAGATTCTGAATCTGGTATATTTTGTTCTGAAGTTGTTGGAGCTTATTGCTTTTAGTGTTGAATTGCTTGAAGACTTGAGATATCAGTTCACTTTGTAGTGTTGAAGCTGTGCTTTCAATATGTTGGGTTGCTTTCTGATTCAATTTGCATTCTTTTTTTATGCTTGCTATCAGGGGGACTGTTCCAATCCTGCATAAATTTCTGCCGTTGTGTTGTAAGGGGTAAACTACAATTGTAGTGATTTTTGAGGTATCGGGATGCATCAATCAAGAGTTTGGACATATGCATTTGTTTTCGCCACCTTCCTGTGCTGGTCTTCGCCGCGAGCTGGAGCACAAAATTCTAATATCACCCGTCCTGGATGTAGGGCAAATTTGTGGACTGAAATTAAACCTGCTTTTCCAGTTTTGTGTGAAAAAACAAAATTTCATGAGTCATGAAGTCTATTATTTTGAAAGGTGGGTCATTTGTGTTTCGAGCTTGATCCTAAAGGGAAAATTAGCCAGTTTTCCAATATTTGGCGGATAATCATTAAAAGCTTTCAAAGAGGTGGTTCATATATGGTCTACAAAATGTGGTATTTCAAACATTTTTCTTCTATTAAGAGCTTTTTTTTTTAGTAAAATTATATATAAGCGTAAGTGTTTTGTATAAAAGTAATCCTAAACAAACGTCAGACTGATAAAGAACTAGTTTTACCCATTATGCATAAGAATTGACCCAGTCCATTCAAAATATTGGATTAGCCCAATGGTCCCAAGGCCCAATTCATAGGGTATCGTTTCTTTCTATATTTTTTGGGTCTGCAAGCTTATGGCATGAGATTGGTGAATGGTGATGAGTTTTGAGAATTGAGATCCACTCCTAACCTATGTGTCGAATCCTGCAAAATTAAAGATCTGAACTACTCAATTTCAATTTTACAATCCTCATTAATCAATCGCACTCACTTGGTCCTAACCTTTCTCTCTCTTGAACGGACCGGATTTTGGGTATGCAGGTTTTGAACACAAAAATTATGAGCGGATCTCAATCTGAATTTTGGTCCAAAATCTTAGTTTAATTATATGAAAACTAATTAGCCGGCCACACCCCTCTCAAAATAATTATATTGTAAAAAATCAAACTCAAAATAATAAATTGATAGCTTCATATTCACGTGACTATGAAATTTCTAAGTGATTCAAGGCAAAAAATAAAATAAACAACAAAATATAACATGCCAAAAATAATATATATAAATATATATATTAGTTGAAGCTATAAACAAAAAGTCAATGTGTCGAGGTAAACAGTTGAGAATCAGATATTAATATTCCTTGTTTAAAGGTAGAAGAGTTCCATTTAACTGTATCTCCTTGTAATTAGGCACAAAAGCTTGACAGTCCACACGTATCAATTAAACATTACCTAATTTAAGGAAATTGGATGATTCTTTGCAACTTTGTTATATTATTTGCTACATATAAAAGAAAATTGTACACCATATTCAACGTACGTTGGAGCGAAACTCTATCTATGGAGGCCGATGCCATGGATTTTTATAAAAATTGCGTAAACATTTGTGAATGTATGCCACGGCTTTGACCATGTCTGTAATACATGATCATAATTCTAATATAACGTCACTCTCGCTCATCGCTTGAGCTAACTTTGCATCTTTCAGTTTAACGCATTAATGTAATTATTCGGCTAGAATTAGATATTACCAACAAATCCAACTTTGATGGTTTAAAAATTTGTATGCCTAAACTCATCCACTACTATATAATTGATCCTAAAATCATATATAAATTTGATTTCATATTTCATGAATTGAGATTCTCTTCGGATCTCTGTCTAGAGTCCGCGAATCAAGAGATTCGGACTACTCAATTTCAATCATACAACATCTATTAGCTCATCTCACTAACATACTTCACACAAACTAAAGATCTAAATCTCTCCCTTCAACCGCTCAAATCTCTAAAATCTTGAACTTCGTACACAGAGCTCTTGAGAAGATCTCTATTCATGTTCAATAGCCCTCGCTTTCAAAATTGCCGTTTGGTTATTTATTTATTTTACATAATAATTTTTAATTTTTGTTACGTGTGGTTGAATTGCAGACTGCAGGTTTTTTAATCTGCTGATTATTGAGAGAAGGATAGATAATAACGATATAGTAAATAAATAATACTAATTCATACCATGTATATAGGGCCGGACTTAATAGACAATACACATGTCATGCAAAAACATGCTGGTTGACGGACTGAATTTTACATGTTCCCACTCGCCACGTATTGATTATTATTCTTGCAATAGTTATGTTAGGATTATTCTTACAATGATTAATAATTAAAGTTAGTTTTTAACACCAATATCTTGTTTCTTCCCTTAAGAAAAAAAAAAAAAAAAAAACCACCGATGTCTTGTAGATATGAGTTTTTTGAGTTGGTAGGAGCAGTGTGTTTTTCCATTTAAAACTCCTTTTTACATTATAGATAAATTTAGTTTAGAATTTCATGTCGTTTATTAGACAATTAATAAAGCAAGAGCGGCCACAATTACAGATAAAATGAGAGAAAATCAGTAAAGATGATTTGGACATATGAACTGATGACCTACAAATGTTATGGTTAAAAGATCTAATTATGATATAGATGCTCATTGTAAAAGAGTAGATGAAAACCTAGGAAGACTTGGAAAGAGGCTATAAGAAAATACAAGAAATAATTTGAGCTTACAATATATTTGACGCAAAACCGAGTGCTGGTGCTTTAAAATTCATAGAAACGACTCTCCTTAATGAAATAAGACTTTGTTATTATTATCAGACAATCAATATTTAAGTAACTCAATGGACGGTCTTCGTCTTGCTAGATGATTGAATTTTAACTAATTGCCTTCTTTAGTCATGCAGTTACCACCTAATTAAATAGTACCTCTACTTCTTGTTCCTATAGGCCAAGCTGTTTTAGTTGGCCACCTAATTATATTGTGTAATACTTTGTGATTTATCTTTTCAAATACTGTGTAGAAAAGAGATAAAGTTAATGAGATGTGGATAATTTAATCACCTTTTAAATATGGAGTCATGGACTTCTTTTTGTTGAAACTTTTAGCGGTGTTTTTTGGATTTATAGGTCTTGTTTTACTTTGTCTTATAATTTTAAATCCAGTTCTGAGCTCCCTAAATTTTTATTTCGTTCGTGCTAATGCTCCTCTACCATTAGTTTTATCAATTATCCTGTCAAACTAATGGTTATTTTGTTAATTTTGCATAACGAAATCATTTGAATTTGCAGTAAATGTGTAAGTTTCGGTTCCTCTTTTTTTTTTTCTTCTCATAACTCAATTATCAGAATTCTTAATATTTACTAATTTGTGTTGTGAATAAGATAGCATTTTGCTGATGTCTATAAGCCCTAAAAGTTATATTCATCATAGGTGATGGAAATAACTAAGAATTGTGACATAATTAATAGTTGGGAGGATATTGACACGAATTGAAAGTTTTAACTAACGGATTCAAAACTAATTGTAAGTTTGAAGGGCAAATCGAACATTGTCCAAAGTTCTAGGAAAATTCTTGTGTCCACTCTTAACACGATGGTATTTGTACGCTCATCCATGCATGCAATCAAGAGAGACTGCTTTGTTGAATAGGCATACATATGAACTCATACTCCAGGTGAACAAAAAAATCCTCCCATAACCTGAAACGAGAAGTTTCTCCTTTGTTTACTTTAATCAAACTAATTTTCCGAGAATCTAATTCCTGATAGTTAGTAGACACTTTATTTGAATGCAACTTCTTTTCAGCATGATTCGTGACAGATAATTACTTTTCAGCATGATTCGTGACAGATAATTAATAAAAGCCATTATGAAAATACCGCTGTGTTCACTTTGATCACTTCAAAACTCGAATGATGTTCGCTTTGATCACTTCAAAACGGTCTCTCCCGCTCATTGGGTCGTTGGCCGTTTCCTTAGACGTCAGTTTCTTGTCTTCCCCTCCTTGGTTGTAAACAATTACAAACTATCACCAACTCCCTTTTCGTTTATGCATTTTTTATACAAAGAAGATTTCTCTAAATTGTAAAATAAAAAAAAAAATAAAAAAAAAGAGTAATGGAAAAGGATGGGCTGTATCATCATCGCCCTCATCAACTTCAGTCATCTACGCAGCATTAGCTATGGCGGACCTGGTCCTGGTCAGAACAATACCAAGCCCAAATCCCGGGTAACTTTTCTTCTATTATTTTCATGCTATTAATCTTCTCACAGTTGGCAGTATATTCAAATAAAATTCAACCCAAAACCAAAATCTTATCTTGTTTTGCATCATTGTTTTTTAAATTTCAAAGCTTTGAATTTGCCAATGGTATCAATATCTCCGTTTTGCCATGTTTCTGTGAGTTTCTGGCAGTTCTGTTTTCTTTATTTCGTATCCAAGCTGTCTGCCGTATGAATTTTCACTTTAGATTCTGAATCTGGTATATTTTGTTCTGAAGTTGTTGGAGCTTATTGCTTTTATTGTTGAATTGCTTAAAGACTTGAGATATCAGTTCACTTTGTAGTGTTGAAGCTGTGCTTTCAATATGTTCGGTTGCTTTATGATTCAATTTGCTTTCTTTTTTTATGCTTGCTATCAGGGGGACTGTTCCAATCCTGCATAAATTTCTGCCGTTGTGTTGTAAGGGGTAAATTACAATTGTAGTGATTTTTGAGGTATCGGGATGCATCAATCAAGAGTTTGGACATATGCATTTGTTTTCGCCACGTTCCTGTGCTGGTCTTCGCCAGGAGCTGGAGCACAAAATTCTAATATCACCCATCCTGGAGAAGGTGATTTTGCTTATGTTTTGTGAAGCTTTGAATTCTGCATGGCTTTCAGGAAATTGTAGTACAGGGAATGCCTGAGTACAGTTATTATGGTGTGACTTCGGTTTAGAAGTTTATCTATTCAGGTGTATGGTTGCTTTATGTGCTGACACGGTAACTTCAATTGACAAACGAAGTGACCGATTTCTAGTTTACTTTCATCTAGACGAATTGATGTCTATATCCACTTCCAGTACATACATGCATTCAAATAATAATCTTGTGATTTTCGACTCATTTCTAACGTATAGCATGATTTTTGACATTCCCTTGTTGCTTAATTCTGATATGCTCATAGTTGGTCTCTTTTGAAAAACTTAGTCTGGTTGTGTTAATCAAGTAAGGTTTATCAATTGTGTAAAATTTCAGTGACCGCGCTGCGGGCCATCAAAAGCAGTTTGGTTGATCCCAACAAGAATCTGAGCAACTGGAATAGAGGAGACCCATGCACAGCAAATTGGACAGGAGTGTTTTGCTACAACACAACATTAGATGATGGCTATCTTCATGTTCAAGAACTGTATGTTTCAATCTTTCTAAATTTTACCTGTACCTTGCAGCAGCTGACTGAATGGAAATATTTTCCCTTTGACCCTTGCCTTTTCTCGTTTCATCTTGTTCCCCGTGTGTGGAGGGATTTAATTCCCATGTCTCTGGTTCCAAGTGGTCTTAACGAGCAAATTTGCCTGCTCATAGGTGATTCCATTATGAACTTCGTAGAAATATTTGAATGAAATAAGAAAATCTGCCAATTTGATCCTGTTCCGACATCAATCAATAGTCATCTAGGATTTCCGGAATCAAGTAATGATCAATGTCTTGCATGAAAAGTATATTTTGTTACCGTCGGAAACATGTTGAACTTTTAAACTTAGAGTAGACTTTGGCCATATGACATGTTTTCCTTCTCTACTGCAGGCGACTGCTAAATATGAACCTGTCAGGAAGTTTATCGCCAGAGCTTGGCCTTTTATCTTACATGAAGATATTGTAAGGCACCACATACCTTGAAAGAAGCTTTAAATTCTTGGCCAATCTTCTCTCAGTATTACGGAAAACTTGTTAATCTCTTCCCTAATATGCCGGTCAATGAATTTATCTTTCTCTGATGCATATTCCTCTATCAATCTTCTAATAGGGATTTTATGTGGAACAAAATAAGTGGAAGTATACCAAAGGAGATAGGCAACATTACATCCTTGGAACTTTTGTAAGTTAAGCTGTTTGGATATTTTTGGCAATATTTGGTTAAATCTCTATCTAACATTCTGTGTTTACAGGCTCCTTAATGGAAACCAGTTATCAGGTTCCTTGCCCGAAAAGCTCGGTTATCTTCCAAACTTGGACAGACTACAAATTGACGAGAACCAAATATCGGGATCATTACCTGCATCGTTTGCAAACTTAAACAAGACAAGGCATTTGTAAGGGTTTTTTGTTTGAAATGGTACCAGGCATGGTGTTTTTGATTAATAAGCTTCATTAAAGATTGAATCTTTGAATAATAGGTTTTTTAAGAAACTGAAGTTCTTCGAAAGAGAAAGATGAGGAATCAAAAAGTCTGTGTTTTTCATTACAGAAATCATAAAGTTTACAAGGACTATATGTTGAGAATCAATGTTAGGTAGAATCAATGTTAGGTATGGTTGAGTGAAAAAAATTAGGTGCAATTAATGGGTTTTGTGTGGTAGCAAATAATCTTAGTTTAATTAAGTGTGTGGTGTAACTTTCATTTGGTTTGCTATAAATACCCAAGTCCTCAAGCATTGTAAATCATCCAAGGAAAAACAAAGCCTAGAGCTAAATAAGAAAAGCTTTGCTAATTAGTTTGTTTTGTGAGTTTTCTTTAAGAGTGTGCTCTATTTTCTTCTTCTTGGGATCATTAGAGTTATCTTGGATACTCTTCTTATTCAACAATTGGTATCAGAGCCAAGTCGGTCAGGGATCGTTCTTGGTAGAGCATTGGTTGTAAAGTCTCTTGAAATTCCGAGTATGCTCTGTGGTTGCAGTTTTGACTGATCTTCCACATCAGAAAAGATTTCTTGAGATTATTGCTGGGGTTATCACAAACCTTGAGAGGGAGCTTCTTTGTGTCGAGAGTGGTGTATTACTCTGCACGGTAGTCACTCAAGCTTGTTCGGTGTAGTCAAAGTCTTGCCGATACGATGGGTGATCTTCAAGTTGTTGGAGGAATCAAGAAGCTCAACAACCAAAACTATAACACGTGGGCAACGTGTATAGAGTCTTACCTTCAAGGTCAAGACTTGTGGGAGGTTGTCGGTGGTAGTGAAGTTACACAACTGGCAGCGGAAGATCCTAACGGCGTCTTGAGGAAGTGGAAAATTAAAACAGGCAAATCAATGTTTGCCTTAAAGACCACAATAGAAGAAGAAATGTTGGAGCACATTCGGGATGCTAAAACGCCAAAGGAAGCATGGGACATTTTTGTTACACTCTTTTCGAAGAGGAACGATACAAAATTGCAACTTCTCGAGAATGAGCTGCTATCGATGGTACAACGCGACATGACGATTGCCCAGTACTTTCACAAGGTGAAGTCGATATGCCGCGAAATTTCAGAATTAGATCCAACAGCTCCTATTGGGGAAACCAGGATGAAGAGAATAATTATCCATGGTTTGAGACTCGAATATCGAGGGTTCATTGCCGCTATACAAGGATGGCCGACACAACCATCGCTTGTTGAGTTTGAAAATTTGCTTGCAAGTCAAGAAGCTATGGCCACGCAAATGGGAGGAGTCTCACTGAAGAGTGAAGAGGAAGCGCTCTACACCAACAAAAGCAAAGGCACCTTCAAGCGGTACACTGGTAGTGGATCTAAAAAGGATGGAGAAAAGGTGCAAAGTCACCAAGGAAATGGAGGCTCTTGTTCTGGGGGAGCTTGGAAGAATCGCGGTAATAGTAAAAAGTTTAGTGGCAAGTGTTACAACTGCGGGAAGATGGGCCACATGGCGAAAGATTGTTGGACCAGGAAAGAGCCTGTTGAAAGTAATACTGCTACTTCCAGTTCGAAAGAGAATAGTAA